>NC_057806.1:181888088-181894632 GCF_018294505.1 Triticum aestivum | reverse complement strand
CGCGGGCTCGGGGGGCCGACCCGGGCATGGCGGGCCGGCGGCGGGGACAGCGCGGTGGCGACAGGTGGCGGCATCTGGTTGGTCGGGCGGTGGTGGCGGACGCGTCCGGCGGACGCGGGCGTGTACGGCGGCGCGGGAGGAGTGGGGCTAGGGTTTCGTCCGGGAATGGAGGAGGAGGAGACGTTTTTATAGCTAGAGGGAGCTAGGGGAGTCCAAATGGGGAGCGGTTTTAGGCCACGCGATCGTGATCGAACGGCCAAGAGGATGGAGGGGTTTTGGATGGGTTATTGGGCCACTTTGGAGGGGTGTTGGGCTACAACACACACGAGGCCTTTACGGTTCCCCAGTTAACTGTTGGAGTATCAAACTGACTCCAAATGGCACGAAACTTGACAGGCGTTCTACCGGTGGTGTACCAAGGCCACTTGGCAAATCTCGGTCCATTGCGAGAATGTTTAACACCCGCTCCCGAAAAGAAACAAGGGGGCGCCGGAGGACGTAGGAGTGCCGGATTGCAGTACGGACAACGGGGAAATGCTCGGATGCATGCGACGAACACGTATGCAAATGCGATGCACATGATGACATGATATGAAATGCATGACATGAACAAAATGCAAAACGAAGACAAAACCCAACCACGAGGAAAACTCATAACTTAGAGCCGAAAATGGCAAGAGTCGGAGTACAAATATGGTAAGTTACATCCGGGGTGTTACAGTGACGTCCCTCGAACTCTTGATCCAGCTGAGGCCGAGGGAGAGTATCATCAGCACGATGGCGTGGTGACGGTGATGATGAAGTTACTGGCGTAGGGCTTGGACTAAGCACTGCAACGATATGACCGAGGTGTGTTTCTGTGGAGGGGGGCACCGCACACGGCTAAGAGAAACTTTGTTGTGCGTTTGGGGTGCCCCCTCCCACATATTTAAAGGGGGGAGGGAGGAAGAGGTCGGCCAAGGGGAGGAGTCGCGCATTGGGGGGGCAATCCTACTCCAAGTAGGATTCGGCACCCCCTTACCTACTCCAACAAGGAGAAGGGGGAAGGTGAGGGAGGAGAGAAGGAAAGGGGGGCCGGCCCCCTTAGTCCAATTCGGTTTGGGCTAGGGGGCCACGCGCCCTGCCTTGGCCTGCCTCCTCTCTTCCACCAATAGGCCCATGAGGCCCAATATCCCCCCGGGGGGTTCCAGTAACCCCGGTACTCTGGAAAATACCCGATACACCTCAAAAATATTCTGTGTCCGAATATAGTCTTCCAATATATCAATCTTTATGTCTCGACCATTTCAAGACTCCTTGTCATGTCCATGTTCTCATTTGGGACTCCGAACTACCTTCGGTACATCAAAACATAAAAACTCATAATACCGATCGTCATTGAACGTTAAGCGTACGGACCCTACGGGTTCGAGAACTATGTAGACATGACCGAGACTCATCTCCGGTCAATAACCAATAGCGGAACCTGGATGCTCATATTGGCTCCCACATATTTTATGAAGATCTTTATCGATCAAACCGCATAACAACATATGTTGTTCACTTTGTCATCCGTATGTTACTTTCCCAAGATTCGATCGTCGGTATCATCATACCTAGTTCTATCTCGTTACCGGCAAGTCTCTTTACTCATTACGTAATGCATCATCGCATGACTAACTCATTAGTCACATTGCTTGCATGGCTCATAGTGATGTGCATTACCGAGAGGGCCCAGAGATACCTCTCCGATACACGGAGTGACAAATCCTAATCTTGATCTATGCCAACTCAACAAACACCATCAGACACACCTGTAGAGCATCTTTATAATCACGCAGTTACGTTGTGACGTTTGATAGCACACAATGTGTTCCTCCGGTATTCGGGAGTTGCAATCTCATAGTCATACGAACATGTATAAGTCATGAAGAAAGCAATAGCAATAAACTAAACGATCATAGTGCTAAGATAACGGATGGGTCTAGTCCATCACATCATCTCTAATGATGTGATCCCATTCATCAAATGACAACACATGTCCATGGCTAGGAAACTTAACCATCTTTGATTAACGAGCTAGTCAAGTAGAGGCATACTAGGGACACTTTGTTTGTTTATGTATTCACACATGTACTAAGTTTCCAATTAATACAAATCTAGCATGAATAACAAACATTTATCATGATATAAGGAAATATAAATAATAACTTTATTGTTGTAGTGATCGGACCTCAAAATGTCAAATCTCTGTGCATAAGTGTCATCCCTGGATCGGTAATGCTGAGAAACACAATACTTGAAGGATTTATAACAGAGTGCAATCACACACTTATTACATCGAATGTCTAAAAAGAGAACTTATCACAATAATATGGCTTAAGGCCGTCTAAATAAGATAACTGCAGAAGCATCGAAGGTAAATGAGTCCATCAACTCCAACGGCATATCTGAGTGCACGACAACGACCTAGCGCACCTTACTCTTCGTCTGAAAAGTCTGCAACATAATACATTGCAGCCCGAAACGGGTCAGCACATGGAATATGCTGGCAAAATAACACTGTAGAGCAATGAACAAGATAAATGCTAACACTACATGCATATATGGCTGGTGGAGGCTCTACGATTAATGTTTTTGTGAAAAGATAGTTTTTCCCTACTGCAAAGGAATATATTTTATTTAACTACAAAGTTGGTTGATAAACATTGAGAATGGAAACCCCATCTCAATCCCAATTAAACAGTAATTAACAACCCAACAAAATTTATTAAGAGTGTTGAGATCACATCAATATTCAAGAACCAGATATTCAAGATGTCCATAACCGAGGACACGGCTAACCATGATTAGTTTGTACACTCTACAGAGGTTTGCACACATTTCCCCACAAGACTCGATCTCCTCCGTTGTATTTCTTGCACTACATGGTGTTTGAGAAACGGATGACCGAGACACAGTCTTTTCGAAGAGGTCCCCTTAACCGATAGATAGGTCGGTACACCTACAATACCCTACATCTGCTAGCCCATCATGGAAAGGTTTCCCACAACTTACTCAACTATGCCAGATCCCATAATGGCTTGTGGCTGCACACGGAAGTTTCTAGCATGAATGATCTTATGATACCTTTGAGCCTAGGTGGCGAACCATAGGATGATCACACGGATTCCCCGGGATCTCCTTGGACAACACTGGATTCCCCAGGTGCCCACAAACAATCCACCCAGATGTGTGTTGAAGTAGCCACCTTAGATAAACCCTTAGTTCATAATAATACTCGCAGCTGTCATGAATCTCTCAAACCAATCCATGTCTACGAGCATAGCATAGCAGTATAAGCATAACGTTGTAACTCCCAGGGTTTAAATAATGGACAATAAGTTCTACCTCATCAACTACTTCCCAAAACCCACATGTTATCAAATCCTAACCATGCAGTGTTTGAGGGTTCAAACTAATTCAAAAAAACTAGGTAATAAAGGGATATGATCAAATTGTTACTTGCCTTGCTGACGATCTGAAAACCCTAGAGACTCGTAGTAGCACGCTTCGCACTCTGGAAATTCTATCGCAAGCAAACAATAGCATACATAAGCACTCAAGCATAGATGCAAGGGTAATACTCAGATGAGAAATTCCAAACTGAAAGTTCAACTGAAGTGCTTCGATTTGCAAAAAGAATCAATCAAATCGGGGCTACGAAACTCAAAGTACGATCAAAATAAGTTTGAATTCAAATCTGCTTGAAACCAAATTTTAAATTGTCAAAATCATGTTCAAGTTGGTTAAATGGAAAGAGGGGTTCGAGACAAAGATTTTGGCATTGGTTTCACTGGATTTGGACGAGCGGTTAAAAGGTTGCGAGGGATTTAAGATCAAGGGCTAATCTACGATAAAAATAATCGCAGATAGGTCCCTGGCTGAAAATAAAATTAAAATAAAGGGCTAATGAACGAACGTTCATTAACAGAGACGAACGAACGCGTTCGTGAACAGATTCGTTCGGGCGAACGTTCGCTAAATAGCGGAACCGAAGAAAACCGAGAAAACCCTAACCCTAAAATAAAACCGATCTAAAGCGAAAACCGACAAAAAAACTGGGTGGTTTTTACCGGTTAACCGGGGAAAGTCGTCGGCGGCAACGAAAGCGGGATCTGGCGAGACGGTGAGGCGGGGCGGCGTGCGGCGGCACTATGGAGCGGCGGCAGCGACGCGGGCGGCGGTGGCAAGAGCAGGCGGTGGCAGCTGCAGCGGCAGGCGTGGCGGTGGTGGCCAAGCTCGGCGACGGTGGCGGGGTGTTGCGGCTACTGCGGCTTGGGGCGGCGGCGGCGGCTTGGGGTGAAAAGGGGGCCGGGGAGGGGTATTTAAAGAGGGGGGTCGACCGGCTTGGGGAGGGGGAAAGGCGGCGGGGAGGCAGATTCCTTTGCTCGGGAGGAAGGCGGCAGCACGGACTGGGCCGGCTTGGCCTTCGGCCTGGTCGGTCCGAAACGCTTTTTTTAATAAATTCCGCCGAAGAAAAATCCTAATAAAATATAAAAAATTCTAAAAAATGCCAAAAACAATTTTCATTGTCTAAATGAAATATTTAAAACAAAGTGAACATTTTTCTGGCCTAATAATGCAATTTGAAAAATGCATATTTTTTCTAATTCAAATAAAATGGCAATAAAATCCCAAATTAAATATTTATTTGATTTTAAAAAAATTCCTCCAATATTCCTCTCTTTTTGAAGAAGTCATATTATCTTATCTCTTTTATTTTAATATAAGAAGTATTTTTGGAGGGTGAAATTATTAAAATCAAAATGATCCTCTTTTCAAATTTGAGAAAATTCAAATATGAAAATAAATGAAATCCCAAACTCTCTCCTTGGGTCCTTGAGTTGCTTAGGATTTATAGGATCATAATCCAAAATGCAAATAAAAATATGATATGCATATGATGACCTATGTATAACATCCTGATTGAAAATTGGGATGTTACAAACCTACCCCCTTAAGATGAATCTCGCCCTCGAGATTCGGTTTGGCTAGAAAATAGGTGTGGGTGGTCTTTCCGTAGGTCTTCTTCTCGTTCCCAGGTGGCTTCATCCTCGGTATGGTGGCTTCACTAAACTTTGCAAAACTTGATAACCTTGTTGCGTGTAACTCGGCTGGCAAACTCAAGAATATTAATGGGTTTCTCCTCGTAGGTCAGATCACTCTCCAACTGAATTGCTTCCAGGGGCACTGTATCCCTCAGAGGAATATCAGCCATCTCTGCATGGCACTTCTTCAACTGAGAAACGTGAAACACATCATGAACTCCTGACAGTCCTTCAGGTAACTCCAACTTGTAGGCCACTTCTCCTATACGTTCCAAAACTCAGTATGGTCCTACAAATCTCGGGGCTAACTTTCCCTTAACTCCAAATCGTTTAAGTCATCGCAGAGGTGATACACGAAGATATGCCTTGTCTCCCATCTCATAGACTACCTCCTTGCGTTTGGTATCGGCATAACTCTTCTGCCTGGAGAGAGCTGCTGTGATAGCCTGATTTTTGCCCTCTCTTATTTGCCTGATTTTCATTTGGATTTATTTTGAAAGCTGGGGTTTATGAATCTTTTCATATGGACTTAAACACTTGGGTACCCTTGGCTTTCACCCAAGTGCATCATTCCCCTCTCTAATCATCATTCCCCTTTTGATCCACCTCAAAATAATCTTGGGAATATTTTTCTTAAATGAAAAATATTCATTTTTCCTCTCTAAAACCCTAGCTAGTTCAATGAGCTCCAAAGCAACCCTCATTTTTCTTGCCCACAAAAATCTAAGAAAATTCCCAAATAATATTTGAACCCTAGGGCACCTTCCTGAGTAAAAATATTTCCTCACTTTTTGGAATATTTTTGCTACAGAAAATATTTTCTGTTCTGGACAGAAATGGTGGTTTCTACAGCAACTACCATTTTACTTGCTCCATTGTGCATGGATTTTCTTGTGAATCATCACCTTGGTAGATGACGGCTAGCCTCCAAAACACAGCCCCCAACTCCCAGCCATTTGACCTCAGTAACATCTCAAAGTTACTGATCAGAAACTTACCTGGCGTGTAAAATCTTCTCTACTGCATCTGGAGCCAAACCAAAGCGTGGTAATCCTCAAAACTACCACGAACATCAAGCCAGACATGATCTTTGGATGTTGGTCGGCCTGAGGGAGGTGTTCACGCAGTGACCATGCGTGTCCATGATGCCAGCATGCTCGTCGGCGCGCTCAGGGTGCCGCCGAGCGCTCTGTTCACGCGTGCTCGCTTCCCTCGTCTGCCCGAGCGTGCCAAACTTCGCCACCATCCTCATCTCAATGCCATTAACTCCCCTTGGCACTCGCCGATGCCGGAGCTCGCCGCAGCGAGCACGGGCACGGTCTGGCCAACCCAACAGTGTAGTGCGCACTGTGCGCGTTGCCTTCTCCTCGTTCATGTGCTTGTCCCCGTTCGCCAACAGTTGCTGCATGAGCTGCGTCGCCTTCTCCCCCTCTCACTGACGCCGCTCGTCGCCGGGCGCCGTGCACAGGTGTCCA
>NC_057806.1:181861521-181887727 GCF_018294505.1 Triticum aestivum | reverse complement strand
GGGCCGCCGTCCTTGTGCTGGAGCTCACTAGCGATCCCCTCTGGTCGTCGCGGTAGCTCCAGCCCCTTCCAGGCCAGGGTGATCCTTCCATGGCCTTTGCCTCTCTCCGGTGAAGCCATCCTGTCCCCTGGAGCCCCTGAAGTTGCCTCTGCTCGACGTCTTCCTCATCTCCGGCGACCACCGCCCTCTGCCTCCGCTTGCAAGGTCAATTCCGACGTCGTCCAACCACCCCTAGCTACACTACGGGTACGGGCAGGTGCGCCTCCACCCCCTCTCTCGATCCCTCCCTCTCGTTTTGGCCAAGGAGCCCTCGTCGCCGGCAAGAGCTCCGGCAAAGCCGCGACCCCCCTCAGTTTCCTTCTCCCCTGACTAGCGGGGCCCGCTAGTCAGCCACTCAGTATGTGCGCGAAGCGGTATGAGTGGTGGCGCCCTGAGGCTTTACGCCTTCAATGTCACCCCCCCCCCCTAGTCTGTTTTAATTAAATTCAAATTCAATCCATTTCCAGAGAGCTTCAAACAGCTATAACTCTTCAAGCATAAGTCCAAATGAATTGATTCTTTTTACATTATGTTCTTTGCAAAGAAATCTAGCAGCTCACCAAAAATGAGATTTTTCTGAGCTGTCTAGAATTTCTGGTGATTTTCAGAAGAGTTCTTGATATTTTCTTCTTGTGCTTAAATTTATTTTCAGAGGGTGAGGCTTGTCTTGAGGATCACCAGAAGGCTTGTGAACCTCATCTGCACTAAGGCAAGACACGGCAAGATTTTCATGGTGTCATTTCAATATTGATGATTTTCTTACTTGAACGAAATGATTAATCCATGCATTTAAATAACTATTATGTTATTTATATTCTGTCAAGTATTTGTTAGTCATTATGATTGATTTACAGAATGTTTGGAACTAGTTTAGTTGGAAAACAAAAGCTAAGGCCTACTTGTGGTAATGATAAAATGATTTGTTATGCATCTGAGTAATTACTTAAAGTTATTTTCTTGCATAAATAAAATAGTTAAATTTGCTAGAAAATATTCTGTTAAGTGCTTGTTTAGCCATTTAAAGAATGTTTGAACCTTCCTTGGTTGGTAAAGAAATTAGGATTTGATTGTGGTGATGATAGTAAATTTTGCTATGCATATGAGAAATTAATCGAAGTTATTTTCTTGCATGAGAAAATAATAATACTTGCTGCAAAATATATTGTTAAAGTGAGAGTTACCATGTCCAGGAAAGTAATATAAGTTGTTGATGCTTATGCTTACTGTGAATATGGTTGACATCAGTCATTTTTGTTAATATGTGATGCATGTGTAGTATTGCATTTCATGGCAGGCTATGACACCAGTCATTTTCATTTTAAGTTGAACCTGAATATAACTCAACTTGAATATATCGTTGACTGGGTCATGGTGCCGCTGAATCGAGATTTTCCTAGGCAACCACATTTGCCTTTGTGGGAAGGCCTTGATTCGGTCCATTGACATGCCTCTGGTCGGTGCCTCCAACTAGGGAAGGTTATGGGCATGCTTACCCTGGCCCAGTGAGCAGGCATGACCTTGTGTGCATGTTGTTGAGATTATGGTACCAGGTCCCCGAGTGGGATCATTTTGGCCACGAGGTGGTCGTTGTGTCTTTGGTAGACACGGGGCCACCCAGGACTAGCCCGTTGGGGATTGGCTCGGAGTGGCCGGGAGAGTGTCATGGCAATGGAAGGGTTTCGTCGGAATGTTGTTGGTCCACCCGAATGGGAGTGTGAGGCCATGGGTTCCGTGGTGTGGGTATAGTGTGCTACCTCTGTAGAGTGTATAATTTATCGATAGCCGAGTCCACGGTCACGGACGCCTCGTAGTAGGTCCCACCATGAGTCAACGTCTAATAAACTTGCACACTAAGTCATGAACTTTGCACTGTTAATGATGGCAGAAAGGCCATCGAGATGTTCGAGACCAAATATTGGTCGTGGTTGTGATAGCCGTTAGGATCACGAGTTACTCTCGTCAAGACCATGATGGTGGTTGGTTTGTGATCCGAGAACGATCACGGTTGGTAAGTCGGTCCCGAGGGACGTTTATCACAAGAGCATGATCACAGCATGTTGGAACATTATTGCAGTAATAACTAGTTAATTATCATGATATTGTTTGTCATTATGGTTATGCCTATTGTGAGCTTGCAAGTACATTCAATGTACTGACCTGGCTTGTCATGCCAGATTTTAGGAAAGTCATGTTGGAAAGGAGCGCTGCTCGAGTCTAGATTGTGTCCACATTGGTGTCCCTGTGCTATGGAGTTTCCGCTACGACGTTGTTCCGCTGCCGCGTAGTTGTTATGATCGAGGCCCTTTATGTTCACTAAATAATGTACATATTGTTCAGCCACACCGTGCGTGCTGCTTGGCCTCGACATCTGTTGTAATATAAACTCTGATCCACTAGCATCAATAAAGCGGTTGTTTTTCTGTACCAAGATGTTGTGTGTTGCCAGAAGACATGGTCTCTGGGCTGGCAATGTAGGGTAAACCGGTCGCTCTGAGCCGGGGTGCCACAACGCTTGGTATCAGAGCCGCGCTGACTGTAGGCCACGCTAGACTACGACGTGTTAACTGGCGTTAGATACGAGTTTAAGTTGATTGTCGGTAGCAATTGTAGCTAGTTGTTGCATTGCATGCACTTGATTTATATTTTTATGCTAACCTGCTAATGGTTGTGAGTGTAGATGGCTCCGGCGCCGTATCCGTGCCAGTTGCTGCTGATGCCGTACATGTCACCGCACCTCCTTCGCAACGTGTGGCGTCGGTTGTACCCCCTCGGAGACGATCCAGTCTATCATGTGTACCGGGAGCGTCTAGTTGATTAAGTGTATAAGTATCACGTAGTGGTTACTCTACGCACTAGTCCCAATTCTGGCTCTTACACCCGTACTTCTCAGAGCGGTTACACCTCTACCGCTTCTAAGGCTATCCAGTTTGCTGCATTCGAGGTCCTTGTTGAGCTTCGCTACAACGAGGTCTGAATGCAGAACCACCCAGGTTTCTTTTACTACCCTTCTCTGCACGACACTGGTCGTGTCCGTTTCCAGATCATTGATCCGGAGTCTCATAGTGTTGCTAGCCACCTTGCTCGTTATGTCACTGCTAGCTATTTATTGATCCACGAGCTGGCTCGTGAGCTGACTCGTGCCCGTACTGCTTTAGCCGCTGCTTTGGTCACTACTAGATCTGCCACTACTCCATCTTCTCTGGGATTTACTCCTTATATTCCATCCAGTTCTAGTTCCCCTATTTCACCGGTTACTCCCCCGAGTAGCTCGGGCACCTCGGCGGTGAACCCTCTCAGTACTCCTGCCGAGTGGGTTTCACTTATCACTACTCCTATAGCCTCAATGCTTCATCCAACCCCTGCCCCTGAGGGAAAGCCCTCGAGGCAGCATCGTCATGTTACCTTTAACCCGGAGGTTTCCGTTAACCTCGTCAGTTCAGGATCCGAGTCCGCTTCAGGGGAGGACACCACAGCACCAGCAGAGCAGTAGTACCTCTGAGTATTCGCAGTCGTCCGAATGATGTACGGATGTAGCCGTACGAGTCATGATGTTTTGTTGCATGTATGAGAGTAGTTGAACCTGTCATGTTGTTTATCTTTCATGTATGAGTCTATGTATAATTATGTTGGGACTTTATTCACCGTATTTTTCTTCGCTCTTTTGTTTTCTTCCGGGATTCGTTGCTGGCTTTCCCCCAAATTTATTCTTGGATGTTTCTCATCTCGATTGCGTTGTCTTGGGAAAAATCCACAATAGGATGACATGGGGAGGCAGCAGTAGCAACGTTCGTGAGGGAACTCCTGTTCGTCGATCCACACGACGGGCGGGACATTCTCCCGAGCCGTACGTTCCACCACCGCCTCCACCGCCAAATCCGCCCTCCATCGAGCAAATTCTGCGTATGTTTGAGGAAATAAGGAACAATGATCTTCTTGAAATATTAAGAGGTGTGCAAGATATGGTTGGACGGAATGGAAATCAGAACGGTCATTACTCAAAGCTGTCAGATTTTCAAAGGACCAAGCCACCCAGTTTCAGTCAGATTGTTGACCCATTGGATGCAGACGATTGGTTGCGTACCATTGAGAAAAAGCTTGAGATTGCTTGTATGGAAGAAAATGATAAAGTTCCATTTGCAACCCATTACCTTGAAGGCGTTGCTGCCATATGGTGGGAAAATGCAAAAGCCATGTGGCCGGCTGATGAAGAAATCACCTGGGAAAAATTTAAGGATCAGTTCCGGAAATATCATATCCTTACTGGAGTTATGAAGATCAAGCAGCATGAATTTCTTGCACTCATCCAAGGAAGTCAGTCGGTGGGTGAGTATTTGCAAAAATTTAATCATCTGGCCCGTTACTCCCTTTATGACGTGGCCACCGAAGAAAGGAAGATTGACAGATTTCTTGGAGGCTTAAATCTGCAACTCCGGTGTACTCTCAGTATGTTTGATTTCCCAGATTTCCAAACTCTGGTGAACAAGGCTTTCCTTGCTGAACGGGAGCACAAGCTTGTATCAGATAGTAGGCCAGTTAACAACGACAACAAGCGTAAGTTTGAGCCAAAGAAGGATGGGCAACCTGTGCAAAAGGCTCGTACCTGGCAGCAGACTCGGGTGGAATACAAGCCCAATTGGCAACAAAATGTTAACAAGACCACCACTCAAGTAAAGAATGTCGTGACCAGCCCAGTGCACGAGGAGCTTCAGCGCAATAATTCTTGCTTCAGTTATGGGCAGAATGGACATTATGCCAGACAGTGCCCCAAGAACAACAAGGCGAATGCTCCATTCAGGCCACAAGTCAACTTTATAGAGTCATGCCCGACCCAGCAAAACTTTACTGGGCACGTGCATCATCTCTCAGCCGATGAAGCCCAAGAGAACCCCGAAGTCGTCATTGGTATGTTTTCTGTTAATGACATACCTGCCGTAATTTTATTTTACTCTGGGGCTTCCCATTCTTTTATTTCTCAGAGTTTTGTTTCCCAAAACAAATTCCCTTGTACGCTTTTGGGAAAAAATACGCTGGTACAAACCACGGGATCTCTAATCAAGAGCAATCTGGTCTGTCATGATCTGGAAATCAATATCAACGGAGTCTACTTTCCAACCTCTTTGATAATTATTGAGTCTGAAAAGTTGGATATTATATTGGGTATGAACTGGTTGACCCAATGTCAAGTTTGCATAAACTGCGCAACACGAGAAGTCACTTTGACCAGTCTGAATGGGCAGACTGCCAAATTCTATGCTCGCAAGAATATTCCCAAACAAGAATTGGTTTTCACCGTTGTGGCTGAGTTGGAATTAATTCATGTGGTCAGCAAGTACCCTGAAGTATTTCTAGAAGAACTGCCGGGCATGCCACCAGATCGAGAGCTAGAATTTGCAATAGACCTTGTGCCCGAAACTGCACCGTTATACAAGAAGTATTACCGGATGCCCTCATCAAAATTAGTGGAGCCAAAGAAACATATTGGTGAACTGCTCCAAAAAGGATATATTCGTCCCAGCTCTTCACCATGAGGATCACCTGCTATTTTCGTGGACAAAAAGGATGGCACCTTCCGCATGTGCGTAGATTACAGCCAGCTGAATGAGGTCACCATCAAAAATAAATATCCGCTGCCAAGGATTGATGATCTGTTTGATCAGCTCAGTGGGGCTAAGGTATTCTCTAAGATCGATTTATAGACCGGATATCATCAGCTCAAGATTAAAAAGGAAGATATTCCTAAGACCGCATTCACTACTTGGTACGGTCTTTATGAATATACAGTGATGTCCTTTGGTCTCACCAATGCCCCTACTTTCTTCATGCATATGATGAACAAAGTATTCATGGACTTCCTCGACAAATTCGTGGTAGTCTTCATCGATGACATCCTCATTTACTCCAAGGGTGAAGAAGAGCACAAGGATCACCTCCGAGCAGTGCTACAATGACTCCGCGACCATCAGATATACGCCAAATTCAGTAAATGCGAATTTTGGCTCAAGCAAGTTGGGTTTCTCGGACATGTACTATCCGCCGAAGGTATAGCCGTGGACCCGAGTAAAGTAAAGGATGTGCTCGATTGGTTGCCGCCCACAACTGTGACGCAAATTCGGAGTTTTCTCGCATTAGCTAGATATTACCGTCGTTTCATTGAAGGGTTTTCCAAGATTGCTAAACCCATGACAGAGCTGCTCAAAAAGGATAAGAAGTTTGAATGGACGGAGGACTGTGAGAAAAGTTTCAATGACCTAAAGATACGGCTGACAACCGCACATGTATTGACTCTCCCGGACATTTATCGCAGCTTTGATGTGTATTGTGACGCCTCCAGGCAAGGCCTTGGTTGCGTACTTATGCAAGACAGCAAGGTAGTAGCATATGCATCGCGACAGCTATGACCCCATGAGGGAAATTATCCTACTCATGATTTGGAATTGGCTGCGGTGGTTCATGCGATAAAAATTTGGAGACACTACCTCATTGGAAAAAGGTGCCAAATTTTTACCGATCACAAAAGTCTTAAATACATATTTACTCAGCCAGATTTAAATCTCCGTCAACGAAGATGGCTAGAGATGGTCAAGGATTATGATCTTGGAATAAATTATCACCTGGGTAAGGCCAATGTGGTTGCCGATGCACTCAGTCGAAAGCCTGTCAGCTTAAATGTCATATCGCAATCCTTGCCTCCCAAACTCCAAGAGGAGATCGCTCAGCTCAACCTGGTCATAGTGGATGCTGGCCTCGCTAATATTTTGGAAGCTACCCCCACACTTGAGGAGGAGATCCGCAAGGCCCATCCAGCTGACATCAAGCTGCAAAAACGTGCCAAGAGCCCGATGGCAGAGCAGACCCCAGATTTCTCCAAGGACAAATTCTATACCCTCCGATTCCGTGGACGGATTTGTGTACCCAATCAGCCGGACTTAAAGAATAAAATCCTGTCGGAAGCACACGAATCCTCAAATTCCATTCACCCGGGAGGTATGAAAATGTATGAGGACCTTAGAAAATATTCTAGTGGGCTAGAATGAAGAAAGACATTGCCTATTTTGTGGCATGTTGCGACATATGCAACAAGGTGAAGGCAGAGCATCAGAAGCCAGCCGGACTTCTCCAGCCGCTGCTAGTTTCGCAATGGAAATGGGATGATGTTTGTATGGACTTCATTATGGGATTGCCTAAGACTCAGCGAGGCAATGATGCAATCTGGGTCATAGTGGACACCTTAACCAAGGTTGCTCACTTCATTCCGATCAGCACCAGACATCGAGCAGATCAACTTGCATAGTTGTATGTGTCCAGAATAGTCAGTCTGCATGGAGTACCCCAAACTATCACTTTCGACCGAGGTTCCCTGTTTACCTCCGCTTTTTGGTCACGTCTCCATCAAGCCTTGGGGACAGCACTAAAATATAGTACTGCTTATCATCCTCAGATGGATGGACAGACAGAGCGGGTAAACCAAATACTCGAGGATATGTTGCGAGCCTTTGCTTTAGCCCAAGGACCTAAATGGGAAGATTGCTTGCCATATGCCGAGTTTTCTTATAACAACAGCTTCCAGACCAGTCTAAAGATGTCACCGTATGAAGCTTTGTATGGTCGTAAGTGCCGCACTCCTTTAAATTGGTCTCAAACTGGAGATAGTCGTATCTTCGGAACAGATCTCATGATGGAAGCTAAGAAACAAGTTAAGGAAATCAGAGACAGATTGCAATTGGCCAAATCTCGACAGAAAAGTTATTATGATGCAAAGCACCGACAGATCAATTTTGAACCCGGAGAACACATATACCTCTGAGTCACTCCTATGAAAGGAGTCAAGAGATTTCAGACCCGTGGAAAATTGGCACCCAGATTTATTGGTCCATTTCGAGTCATGTCCCGAGTAGGTACTGTTGCATATCAGTTGGAACTACCCGCCAAATTGGCAGACGTGCATAATGTGTTTCATGTTTCACAATTAAGACGTTGCATATCCCCGCCTGAGAAAAGGACTGCTATGGCTGAGGTAGAATTGGCAAATGATTTGACCTATGAAGAAAGACCGTTTAGAATTTTGGATCAGATGGAAAGGGTCACTCGCAGTAAAGTAAGAAAAAATTACAAAGTTTAGTGGGAACATCACACAGAGTCAGAATCAATTTGGGAGCGGGAAGAGTTCCTAAGGGCTCATTATCCAGAGTGGTTTTCCCAAGCAATCGAATATCGAGGATAAGATTCATTCTAAGTGGGGGAGGTTTGTGACAGCCTGATTTTTGCCCTCTCTTATTTGCCTGATTTTCATTTCGATTTATTTTGAAAGTTGGGGTTTTTGAATCTTTTCATATGGACTTAAACACTTGGGTACCCTTGGCTTTCATCCAAGTGCATCATTCCCCTCTCTAATCATCATTCCACTTCTGATCCACCTCAAAATAATCTTGGGAATATTTTTCTTAAATGAAAAATATTCATTTTTCCTCTCTAAAACCCTAGCTAGTTCAATGAGCTCCAAAGCAACCCTCATTTTTCTTGCCCACAAAAATCTGAGAAAATTCCCAAATATTTTTTGAACCCTAGGGACCTTCCTGAGCAAAAATATTTCATCACTTTTTGGAATATTTTTGGTACAGAAAATATTTTTTGTTCTGGACAGAAATGGTGGTTTCTACAGCAACTACCATTTTACTTGCTCCATTGTGCCTGGATTTTCTTGTGAATCATCACCTTGGTAGATGATGGCTAGCCTTCAAAGCACAGCCCCCAACTCCCAGCCATTTGACCTCGGTAACATCTCAAAGTTACTGATCAGAAACTTACCTGGCGTGTAAAATCTTCTCTACTGCATCGGGAGCCAAACCAAAGCGTGGTAATCCTCAAAACTACCACGAACATCAAGCCAGACATGATCTTTGGACGTTGGTCGGCCTAAGGGAGGAGTTCATGCGGTGACCATGCGTGTCCATGATGCCAACATGCTTGCCGGCGCGCTCTGGGTGCCAGCGAGCGCTTTGTTCACGCGTGCTCGCTTCCCTCGTCTGCCCGAGCGTGCCAAACTTTGCCACCATCCTCGTCTCAACTCCATTAACTCCCCCTAGCGCTCGCCGATGCCGGAGCTCGCTGCAGCGAGCACGGGCACGGTCCGTCCAACCCAACAGTGTGGTGTGCACTGTGCTCGTCGCCTTCTCCTTGTTCATGTGCTCGTCCCCGTTTGCCAATAGTCGCCGTGTGAGCTGCGTCGCCTTCTCCCCCTCTCACTGACACCGCTCGTCGCTGGGCGCCGTGGACACGTGTCCACCAGCGGAGCCCGAACACCCCCCCCTCTCTCTCTCTCTCTCTCTTTGCTCGCCTATAAATGGAGCCGCCCCCAGCCTCCTCGAGCACCATCCACCACTCCCACACACCCCACAAGTGCGTAGGAAACTGTAGCCCGGCCGGGCAGGCCGTGGGCCGCCGTCCTCGAGCTCCCCACGATCCCCTTTGGTCATCGTGGTAGCTCCAGCCCCTCCCAGGCCAGGGCGATCCTTCCAGGGCCTCCGTCTCTCTCCGGTGAAGCCATCATGTCCCCTGGAGCCCCTGAAGTTGCCTCTGTTTGCCGTCTTCCTCATCTCCGGTGACCACCGCCCTCTGCCTCCGCTTGCGCGGTCGATTCTGACGTCGTCCGACCACCCCTAGCTATGCTACGGGTACGGGCAGGTGCGCCTCCACCCCCTCTCTCGATCCCTCCCTCTCGTTTTAGCCAAGGAGCCCTCGTCGCCGGCAAGAGCTCTGGCAAAGTCGCGACCCCCCTCTGTTTCCTTCTCCCCTAACTAGCGGGGCCCGCTAGTCAGCCACTTAGTACGCACGCGAAGCGGTACGAGTGGTGGCGGCCTGAGGCTTTACGCCTTCGACGTCACCCCCCTAGTCTGTTTTAATTAAATTCAAATTCAATCCATTTCCAGAGAGCTTCAAACAGTTATAACTCTTCAACCATAAGTCCAAATGAATTGATTCTTTTTGCATTATGTTCTTTGCAAAGAAATCTAGCAGATCACTAAAAATGAGATTTTTATGAGCTATCTAGAACTTTTGGTGATTTTCAAAAGAGTTCTTGATATTTTCTTCTTGTGCTTAAATTTATTTGCAGAGGGTGAGGCTTGTCTTGAGGATCACCAGAAGGCTTGTGAACCTCATCTACACTAAGGCAAGCCACAGCAACATTTTCATGGTGTCATTTAAATATTGATGATTTTCTTACATGAATGAAATGATTAATCCATGCATTTAAATAACTATTATGTTATTTATATTCTGTCAAGTATTTGTTAGTCATTATGCTTGATTTACAGAATGTTTGGAACTAGTTTAGTTGGAAAACAAAAGCTAAGGCCTACTTGTGGTAATGATAAAATGATTTGTTATGCATATGAGTAATTACTTAAAGTTATTTTCTTGCATAAATAAAATAGTTAAATTTGCTAGAAAATATTCTGTTAAGTGCTTGTTTAGCCATTTACAGAATGTTTGAACCTAACTTGGTTGGTAAAGAAATTAGGATTTGATTGTGGTGATGATAGTAAATTTTGCTATGCATATGAGAAATTAATTGAAGTTATTTTCTTGCATGAGAAAATAATAATACTTGCTGCAAGATATATTGTTAAAGTGAGAGTTACCCTGTCCAGGAAAGTAATATAAGTTGTTGATGCTTATGCTTGCTGTGAATATGGTTGACATTTGTCATTTTCATTAATATGTGATGCATGTGTAGTATTGCATTTCATGGCATGCTATGACACCGGTCATTTTCATTTTAAGTTGAACCTGAATATAACTCAACTTGAATATGTCGTTGACTGGGTCATGGTGCCGCTGAATTGAGATTTTCCCAGTGCAACCACATTTGCCTTTGTGCGAAGGCCTTGATTCGGTCCATTGACATGCCTCTGGTCGGTGCCTCCAACTAGGGAAGGTTATGGGCATGCTTACCCTAGCCCGGTGAGCAGGCATAACCTTGTGTGCCCGTTATTGAGATTATGGTACCGGGTCCCCGAGTGGGATCGTTTTGGCCACAACGGTGGTCGTTGTGTCTTTGGTAGACACGGGGCCACCCAGGACTAGCCCGTTGGGGATTGGGTCGAAGTGGCGGGGAGAGTGTCATGGCAATGGAAGGGTTTCGTCGGAATGCCGCCGGTCCACCCGAATGGGAGTGTGAGGCCATGGGTTCCGTGGTGTGGGTATAGTGTGCTACCTCTGTAGAGTGTATAATCTATCGATAGCCGAGTCCACATTCACGGGCGCCTCGTAGTAGGTCCCACCATGAGTCAACGTTTAATAAACTTGCACACTAAGTCATGAACTTTGCACTGTTAATGATGGCGGAAAGGCCATCGAGATGTTCGAGACCAAATATTGGTCGTGGTTGTGATCGCCGTAAGGATCACGAGTTACTCTGGTCAAGACCATGATGCTGGTTGGTTTGTGATCCAAGAACGATCACGGTTGGTAAGCCAGTCCATTATTGCATTAATAACTGGTTAATTATCATGATATTGTGTGTCATTCTGATTATGCCTGTTGTGAGCTTGCAAGTACATTCAATGTACTGACCTGGCGTGTCATGCCAGATTTCAGGAAAGTCGCATTGGAAAGGAGCGCTGCTCGAGTCTAGATCGTGTCCACATCGGTGTCCCTGCGCTATGGAGTTTCCGCTACGACTTTGTTCCGCTGCCGCATAGTTGTTATGATCGAGGCCCCTTTATGTTCACTAAATAATGTACATATTGTTCAGCCGCACCGTGCGTGCTGCTTGGCGTCGACATCTGTTGTAATATAAACTCTGATCCGCTAGCATCAATAAAGTGGTTGTTTTTCTGTACAAAGATGTTGTGTGTTGCCAGAAGACATGGTCTCTGGGATGGCAATGCAGGGTAAACCGGTCGCTCTGAGCCGGGGTGCCACAGCTACCTTCAGTCTATCCCTAATCAACTTAACTTTTTCTTCAAACTCTTTGATCAGATCTGGTCCAAACAACTGACGGTCTCCAAGTTCATCCCACATCAATGGTGTCCTGCACCTTCTCCCATACAAAGCTTTGAAAGGTGCCATCTTCAAACTAGCTTGATAACTGTTGTTTTATGAGAACTCCGCGTAAGGTAAATTATCATCCCAACTAGATCCATAATCTAATGCATAAGCTCTCAACATGTCCTCCAGAATCTTATTGACCCTCTCTATCTGTCCATCCGTTTGTGGATGAATGGATGTACTGAACTCTAGCTGGGTACCCAAAGTCTGGTGCAGCTGGTTCCAAAACATTGAGGTAAATTGTGTTCCTCTAACTGATACGATGGTCCTTGGAACTCCATGCAGACATGCGATTCTGTTCATATATATCTTGGCCAACTTCGCACTCGTATAGGTGGTTTTCATTGGAATAAAGTGAGCCACCTTGGTCAAATGATCCACTACTACCCAGATAGAATCGTATCCCGATCGGGTCCTGGGTAATCCGGTGATAAAATCCATGCTGAGCTTGTCCCACTTCCATTCGGGTATCGGCATGGGCTGCTGTAATCCTGCTGGCTTCTGATGTTCTACCTTCACTCTCTGACATACATCACACAAGGCTACATACTCGGCTATATCTTTCTTCATACCAGTCCACCAGAAATGCTCCTTCAAATCCAAATACATCTTGGTTTTTCCAGGGTGTATCGAGTATGGCAAGTCATGAGCTTCCTGAAGTATTAACTTTCTTATCTCTGCATTATTGGGTACGTATACACGATCCTCAAACCATAAGGTTTCGTGCTCATCCTCTTGAAAACCCTTGGCTTTTCCTTTACTCATTTTCTCCTTTATCTCAGCAATTTCTTTGTCATCCTTCTGAGCTTCTCGAATCTTTCCCAATAATGTTGACTGAACCTCCATTGCTGCGACAAAACCTCTTGGAACTATCTCCAAACGAAGTTCCTTGAGATCGTCAACCAACTCCTGCGGTAATACTCCGCTTACGAGGGTATTGACATAACTCTTCCGGCTCAAAGCGTCTCCTACGACATTGGCCTTTCCTGGATGATAATGCAGCTTCATATCATAATCCTTTATAAGCTCCAACCATCTCCTATGTCTGAGATTCAGCTCCTTCTGAGTGAAAATCTACTTCAAACTCTTATGATCCGTGTGCACATCACAACGGTTTCCAATGAGAAAATGTCTCCAGGTCTTGAGCGCATGCACTACGGCTGCTAACTCCAAGTCATGCATGGCATAATTCAACTCATGCAGCCGAAGCTGTCGTGAGGCATATGAAACAACTCTTCCGTCCTACATAAGTACTCCTCCAACTCCTAAGCAAGAAGCGTCACAATACACTTGGATATCCTTGCGTATATCCGGAAGAACCAGCACTGGGTCTGTAACCAAACGTTTCTTCAACTCCTGAAAACTGGCCTCACATTCATCTGTCCATTTAAACTTAGTGTCCTTCTTCAACAACTCCGTCATAAGCTTCGCAATCTTGGAAAAATTCTCAATGAATCTCCGATAATATCCCACGAGTCCAAGAAAATTGCGGATCTCTCCTACTGAGGTGGGCGACAGTGTAACGCCCACAATGCGGCTATATCTCCCATGTGTCGAGGCACGACTTATAGGCATAACCTCATGGTGGTTTTGTCGCAAGAGGGGTAATCTTCACACAATCCCATGTATTGAATAAGAAATGGATAAAGAGTTGGCTTACAATCGCCACTTCACACAAATAACAAGTTAAACATACATCATCCAGAGTACAATCAAGGTCCGACTACGGAACCAAAATAAAAGAAGACAACCCCAAATGCTATATCCCCGATCGTCCCAACTGGGCTCCACTACTGATCAACATGAAACGGAACATAGTAACGTCCAAGGTCCTCGTCGAACTCCCACTTGAGTTTGGTAACATCACCTGCACTGGTATCCTCGGCACCTGCAACTATTTTGGAAGTATCCGTGAGTCACGAGGACTCAGCAATCTCACACCCGCGAGATCAAGACTATTTAAGCTTATGGGTAGGATGTGGTAATGAGGTGGAGCTGCAGCGAGCGCTAAGGAAATATGGTGGCTAACATACGCAAATGAGAGTAAGATGAGAAGCTATGCAACGGTCGTGAAGCTAGAAGCGATCAAGAAATGATCCTGAAACTACTTACGCACAAACATAAATCCAAAACTGTGTTCACTTCCCGGACTCCGCCGAAAAGAGACCATCACAGCTACACACGCGGTTGATTGATTTTAATTAAGTAAAGTGTCAAGTTCTCTACAACCGGATATTAACAAATTCCCATCTGCCACACAACCACAGGCACGGCTCTCGGAAGTTTATACCCTGCAGGGGTGTCCCAACTTAGCCCATCACAAGCTCTCACGGTCAATGAAGGATATTCCTTCTCCCAGAAAGACCCAATCAGTCTCGGAATCCCGGTTACAAGACATTTCGACAATGGTAAAACAAGACCAGCAAGACCGCCCAATGTGCCGACAAATCCTGATAGGAGTCGCACGTATCTCGTACTTAGGGCACACCAGATGGGACAAGCTAGGAGTAAAACCAGCCCTTGAGTTTCCCCAAGGTGGCCCCGCAGGCTGCTTGTTTCGGACCAACACTCATAGGAGCACTGGCTCGGGGGTTAAAATAAAGATGACCCCCGGATCCGTGGAACCCAAGGGAAAAGGCTTAGGTTGTTAGGCAAATGTAAAAACCAAGGCTGAGCCTTGCTGGAGGAGTTTTATTCAAAGTGAACTGTCAAGGGGGGCCCATAACCCCAACCGCGTTAGGAACGCAAAATCAAGGAACATAACACCGGTATGACGGAAACTAGGGCGGCAAGAGTGGAACAAAACACCAGGCATAAGGCTGAGCCTTCCACCCTTTACCAAGTATATAGATGCATTAAATTAAATAGGAGATAAAGTGATATCCCAACAAGTCCATGTTCCAACATGGAACAAACTTCAACTTCACCTGCAACTAGCAATGATATAAGAGGGGCTGAGCAAAAGCGATAACATAGCCAAACAACGGTTTGCTAGGATGGTTGAAAAAGGTTAGAGGCTATCATTGCAATTTGGGAGGCTTGATAAACAAGTGGTAGGTAGCGCGACATAGCGGTAGAGCGAACAACTAGCAAGCAAAGATAGAAGTGATATCGAGGGTATGGTCATCTTGCCTGAGATCCTGCAAGGAAGAAGAACGAGTCCAAGAAGTAGACAACCCAACATAGTCGAACGAATCCTCACAACTCCGGAATGAAACCGAAGCAACCTAGAAATAAGGAAGCAACATAGTAAACAACCATCACATAAACATGGCATGATGCACAACCAAGTTGTCGGATTTCGGGTTCCGGCAGACCCTTGAGGTTCGAACACTAGGGTGCGCACGGAGATCTCTCCCCTACCGATCTACGTCCAATCTCCTCGCATGGTTTAAGCTAGAAACAATGAACAAAACAAGGGACACGAGGTTTATACTGGTTCGGGCCACCGTTGTGGTGTAATACCCTACTCCAATGTGTGGTGTGGTGGATTGCCTCAGGGGCTGATGATGAACAGTACAAGGGAAGAACAGCCTCGCGAGAGGTGTTCTTGAGTTGGTGCGATGAACTGCTTGGGTGGGTTCAGTCGCCTCTCTCTCTCTCTCTCTCTGCTAGGGCTCTACCAGATCTCTAGCTGATGTCTCTCTATGTTTCGATCTCTCCGCTCCCCAGATGTCCCTCTCCCTGTGATGGCTAGCTCTATTTATAGAGGCCCTGGGCCTCTCCCCAAATAATGAGCAGGAAGAGCGCCAACAATTGGCAATTTTGAAGGGGAACATCTAGTACAAGTTATCCTGACCAAAGGTGGTCTTTGGCTGCCAAAAGCAGTGGTGATGACGCCGTCCTAGGCTCCTTGGTGACCTCCGTCCTGCCGCTCTGCTGGTCTTGGTCTCATTGCACCGGAATGGTAACCTTTGCCTGATGCCTTGGCATGTGCTTGCTCCCTTTGCACCAAAGGGGAAACAAGGACACTACGCAGGCCGGCGCCTGCCTGGTCTCGATCGTCATGGCTTGCGTCACGGGCTCCTCGTGAGGTACCCCTTCCTTGATCTCTCCGCCTCCTCACGAGCCTGCCTGATGAGGCTGCCTCTGAGGAAGCTTTCGATCATCCACCCCGCGAGGCTTGGCCCCTTGCGAGGGTCTTGAGCTTGAGCTAATGAAGATGGGTCGCACTGGGCCCCCACTTGAGCCACACCGCAGGCCGCAGGCAGGCAAGTCTGGTGTCACGACCGGTTTTCCAATAAAAATATTTATTGAAAAGCCAATCTTTTAAGTCCAGTATGAGAGAAATCCTCCACACTGGCAGACAAATTCTTGATACAATAAGCCAGTAGCATAAAATATATTACAGGGTCGAACTACGGTTGCTCAACCAAATTATTACAAGCACGCCAATAATCATACATAATGGCGGACAGAACACAGTGGTGTGGAGACATACTACTGACTCAAGGATAGGCTGGTGGTGGAAAAACACAGCGGGGAGAGAAATACAAGACTCTACGTCTGTCATCTCATCGAGCGTCGAGGAGAGGCTCGAAGAATTTATTTGGTAGCGGAAGCGGATATAAAACAGTGGCCAAATCCAGGGTCGCACAAGACTGACTGGGACTCCTCTAAGTGTCGGGCTCGCTATCGAACTCTTCATCCATGAGATCGCCTTCGTCAGCATCTGGCCAAATCAACAAGCCAGTGAGTACTTTGAAAGTACTCGCAAGACAGTTCGGACGTAAGATATAACAAATGCATGCATGGATGCAACATGATTAATTCCTTAATGCACAATAAATAAAACTGGCATAACAGGTAAGTAAAAAGGGAAAACGGCGGTAGTCCACCTGAAATTCCACAGAACATAAATAAGGACCGATCGGGTGTCTGAAGCGACGCCTCGAAAGGTGAACAAATAAAAATAAGGAAAATGATGCCACAGTCGGGCATCTTAGCGACACCACATAAAGGGCTTTAAAAGAAATGCCACAGTCGGACGTCTGAGCGACATCACATAAAGGGCTTTAAAAGAAATGCCACAGTCGGACGTCTGAGCGACATCACATAAAGGGCTTTAAAAGAAATGCCACAGTCGGACGTCTGAGCGACATCGCAGAAAGGGCTTTAAAAAGAAATGCCACAGTCGGACGTCTGAGCGACATCACATAAAGGGCTTTTATTCACAAGTAAATAATACTCATAATAAACATTCAATTCATGAAAACAAACGGGTTAGTCCATCCACAGGAGTGATCATTTAACCGGACTTAGCACTCATGCGATTCACCGGAGTCTCTGTCATCAAAGCTGACAATTGATTAGGATAAGAAGGAACGAAACTTGACATGGAAGAGATGATTTGGAGGAATATATGACTCTGCAGAGTTTGTACAAAAATTTTCCCACAGTCAACGGATTTCCGTAGTCACGAAGGACTAGTTTCGTTTACGGTAGTTCAGAAGAAAACACAGCTAACCGGTACACACCCATCCTACCTCTCGATGCTAGGAATCACCCTAGTCATCGTCCAAGAAAAACTTTTGAGACGGGGAGATCACAATCTCGAATAGCATGGGATCAAATTTATATACGCGCGCTCTAAGGGGTGCCCCCCTCTCGGTCCCAACCGGAAACACCCATGCCCCCTGACCGGATGACTGGCTTTAATCCAGGGCCATGGAACCATCATCACGGCCTCTCCTCTTTGGTGTGTACCATGAAAGCGGTTTGGAACTTACTAAACCGTATTCCTTGCGGAAAACATGTGGTAGTACAAGGAAGGAAATGATAGGTACTGGACCGATATGGTTTGACACTGAAGTCACATAGTCTGGCGTAAGACTGGCATGCTACAACACTGCCGTCGTACCCATCCTCATGCCAACACATGGCCATTCATATTCACATTCATCCACGTATGGATCATCGAACTCACTTACCTCATTATCACATAAAATAACGTTCATCGGTATACTCACCGGCATGCCATGAAACTAACTAAATGCAAAACATGCCAAGACACTCATCATATCAAAAGTTCAAACATGCTTGCCTGGTTCAGAGTAGTCGGAGCCTAGCTCGGTGAAGTTCGCGGCTCCGTCACCTCCTTCGGTATCTACGTTTAAAGAAGATATATGCGCTAACGTAAATACCAAGGAGAGCACAGAAGGTAAACCAAATATTTTTCAAATAAATCTGATAAAAAACTAGACAAAATTTTAAAGAGAACAGAAAAAGAATCAATCAAAAATACTTTTCTGATTAAAAGTTATAAGGGTTTTTGTCCAGGGACTTATCTGTAATGAAACAGAAGATTTCCAGGGGCTAGTTTATAAAAGCAGAAAATGCTTCGGTAGCGATTACGCCAGCCCGAAGAGAAAACGTATTTGGCAGAAGGCGTTTTCAGATAACGCTTCGTTTAGAAAGGACAGAGAGGCTGACAGCGGGTCCCACTTGTCATGTTTAAATTTTCAAATGGGAGGGACGAGGCTCGTCGGCGCCCGAGAGCTGCTGTGGTCGCCGGCGGCGATCCACGGCGAGGCATGGGGATCAGAGGTTACCGATGTGCTCACCGTGTCCTTCCGCAACGGTGGGTGGTGGTGTTGGTCGCCGGTGAGCAGCACGTCGACGGCGGTCTCAACTCCGGCGGACGGTGGTTCGGGCGTGGATGGAGCTCGTCGGAGAGGGCTGCAAAGATTAAATTGAGGTGGGGGTTAGATTACTGGGTGCAAGAGAGGGCTACGGACGAGGTTTGGGCGCCGGAGGTGGCCTCACCGAAGTGAATCGAGCTGGAGGCCGAGGCGGGGCGAGGCGGCCGGAGCTGGGGGAGGAGACCTCCTCGAGGTCCCCCTAGTGGCCTGGCGGGGTGTTGGTGAGTAGTGGAGGTGCTGCGTGCACGAGAGTGAGCTCGGGACCCCTTTATATAGGCGGTCCGAGGCGGTTGCCGTGAACGAGGATCACCGGCGAGCGATTACGGTGGCGCAGTGCTCGGTCAGGGTGGTTAGGGGGTCGAGCATCATCACGGAGGTCCAACGGGTCCGTTTTGGTGTTGAACTGGCCGGGGTTTGGGTGTTAAGGGCGAGCTCGACGGAACGGTGATGGTGCGGGCCCGTCGGCGGCGGAGAGCGTGTTCCGTGCTTGCCGGCCACGGTGGCTGTGCTACGGGCGTGCGCTGGCGTGCATGAGGCCACGCGGAGAGCCAGGGAGCGATGGGCGGCGCGGAACGGCGTTCTGCCGTGGTGTGCCTCCTGTCGGCCGCCACGGGAGGTCCCGATGCCGCAGAAGACGCCGGCGAGGGCGAGCCAGCGTGCTACCGACGCCAGGAAGGCTCCACGCACGCGTGTGCAACTTCGGACAAGAGGAAGAGGCGGCGAGGAACGTGCCAAGGGCACTGTGGCCGCGTGACTGAAACTGACGGACTGAAGATGACACTGAAAACTGAATTTTCTGAACTACGAACAGTAACAGTGCCCACCAGGTGTTCGACCGAATGAAATTGGCCTCTGGTGATTTTTCCTTGAGCTGATTTTTGGTGGAGTGGCTTCTCCTTGCTCAAATAGGCTGCCTGAATTTTGGTGGAATTTTTGGAGGAGTGTAGATATGAATTTCACCAAATTTGGCAAATCTGGTCCAAACTTGCAGAGACTGAATTTTGAAAAATTTGAAAAGAGGAGGAGTGGATCAAGATGGTTCTGGGTTGTGGGTTCAAAGGACAATCTAGGAGAATTGGTTTGAGGTCAAAACTCAAATGCAATAGGGCACTTGCTTTGAAAATCTCTCAGGCTCCAAATAATTTTCAGAATTGAATTGAGGGAAAAATAATTGGAATAAAAATCCAAAACCAGTTTGGATTAGTTGGGACAGAGAATTTAGGTTGATCACAAGTTGTAGGGGAGGTTTTGGAGGGGTTTTACCACATGGGCAAGAATGCCAAGTCATGGTGGTTCCAAGATATGAAAATCCCAAATTTCATGGAGTTTCTTTTTAAAAGAAAAAGATTAAACTCCCAAAAATAATTTTGAGAGAGAACCAACAGAGAAGAAGTTTCAAAAGGTCAAACACCAAAGTTTGAAGCCAGAATAAAAACCTTGCCAAAGAAAAGAAAGTTTCTTAAGAGGAAGGTTTTCTGGAAAGTTTTAAATGGCCTCTTTTCAAAAACCACAAAGTTTTTGCTGAAAACCAAAGTAAAAATTTTGGAGTGTCACAACACCTACCCCCTTAGGAAAAATCTCGTCCCCGAGATTTCAGCTGATCCTTAAATAAGTGTGGATGCTCTGTCCGAAGAAAATCCTCGCTTTCCCAGGTTGCTTCACTGTCGGTGTGATTGCTCCACTGGACTTTGAAAAACTTGATGGTTTTCTGTCGGGTCCTCCTTTCAGACTCCTCTAATATTCTTATGGGACGTTCTCGATAAGTGAGGTCTGGCTGTATGTCAATGTTCTCATGAGATACTTGTTTCTCTGGGTTGCTTACGCACTTCCTTAATTGAGAGACGTGGAACACGTCGTGAATGTCGGACAAGTCTTCGGGTAAGTCTAGCTGGTAGGCTAAAGTGCCTCTTCGTGCCACTATGCAAAATGGTCCAATGAATCTTGGTGCTAATTTTCCTTTAATCTTAAACCGTTGCAATCCTCTCATCGGGGATACTCTCAAGTATACGAATTCACCGGGTTCGAAGCTGACCCTACGATGTTTCTGATCATAATAACTTTTCTGTCGACTTTGAGCGGTCTTAAGTCGGTCCCTGATTAGCTTGACTTTTTCCTCGGCTTCTCTGAGCATATCTGGTCCGAAGATGCGGCTGTCTCCGGTCTCTGACCAATTTAACGGGGTACGACATCTCCTTCCGTATAGGGCTTCGAAAGGAGCCATTTGCAGGCTGGCCTGGTAACTGTTGTTGTATGCGAACTCGGCATATGGCAGGCTGTCCTCCCAACTGGTTCCATAGGTGAGGACACATGCTCTCAGCATGTCTTCTAAAACTTGGTTTACGCGTTCTGTTTGTCCATCAGTCTGAGGATGGTATGCGGTACTGAAGGCTAGTTGGGTTCCCAGAGCCTGTTGTAATTGCTCCCAAAATCTTGAGACGAACTGAGTGCCTCTGTCGGAAATTATAGTCTTCGGGACACCGTGCAGATAGACTATGCGGGAAAGATAAATCCTGGCAAGCCTCTGAGTGGTGTAGGTTGTCTTCACTGGAATAAAGTGTGCTACTTTGGTCAACCTGTCAGTGATGACCCATATGGCATCATTCCCGTGTTGTGACTGAGGTAATCCGACAATAAAATCCATCCCTATTTCATCCCATTTCCACTCAGGTATTTTGTTAGGTTGCAGTAGTCCGGCTGGTCTCTGATGTTCAGCTTTTATGCGTTGACACGAGTCGCAGCATGCAATGAAAGCGGCTATGTCCCTCTTCATACCGTGCCACCAAAATCTTTCCTGAATATCCTTATACATTTTGGTTCCTCCAGGGTGGATCGAATATGGAGTGGTGTGTGCTTCAGTTAAAACTTGCTGTTTAAGGTCTTCTATGTTTGGCACGCATAGCCTTTCTTCGTACCATAATATTCCTTCATTGTCTATGACGAATTCCGAGGCCTTGCCCATACTCAACTTACTTTTAATTCCTTCAATGCTGGGGTGACCGGACTGAGCCTCTTTAATTTTCTCCACAAGGTGTGGTTGTATTTCCAAGTTTGATATGGTGCCTTCTGCTACCATTATCAAGTTGAGCTTGACAAATTCTTGATGGAATTCGGGCCTCAAGCTGTGCAGATAGTTCCCGTCGGAGCTGGGGTTCCGACTCAGGGCATCGGCCACTACGTTTGCTTTCCCTGGATGGTAATGGATACCAACATCATAATCCTTTACCAATTCTAACCAGCGGCGTTGCCGTAAATTTAGTTCTGGCTGCGTAAAAATGTATTTGAGGCTTTTGTGATCCGTATATATCTCACATCGATTCCCAAGTAGGAAATGCCTCCATTCCTTGAGTGCATGAATAACTGCTGCCATTTCTAAATCATGAGTGGGATAATTTTCCTCGTGTTTGCGAAGTTGCCTTGAAGCGTAGACGACAACCTTGCTTTCTTGCATCAACACGCATCCGAGACCCTTTCTGGATGCGTCACAAAATACTTCAAAATTCTTGTGTATATCGGGTACAATTAATACTGGTGTTGTTCTTAATTTCCGCTTTAGCTCTTGGAAACTTTTCTCGCAGGCTTCTGTCCATTCAAACTTCTTATCTTTCTTGAGTAACTGTGTCATAGGCTTGGATATGGTGGAAAATCCTTCAATAAATCTGCGGTAATACCCTGCCATTCCCAAGAAACTTCGTATGTCTGTTACGCTGGCTGGTGACTTCCAGTCAAGTACGGCCTTGACTTTCTCTGGGTCCACTGCTATACCGTCTTGAGTCAGCACGTGGCCTAGAAAACCTACTTGTCTTAGCCAAAATTCGCACTTGCTGAACTTGGCATACAATTGGTGTTTCCTTAGCTCTCCTAGTACAATCCTGAGATGTTCTGCGTGCTCTTCTGGTGTTTTGGAGTATACCAGAATATCGTCGATGAATACTACGACGAATTTGTCCATAAACTTCATAAATACTTTGTTCATGAGGTGAACAAAATATGCCGGGGCGTTAGTTAATCCAAATGGCATCACTGTGAACTCGTATAGTCCATATCTGGAGGTGAAGGCTGTTTTGGGGATATCTTCCGTTCGTACCTTCAATTGATGGTATCCTGACCTTAAGTCAATCTTTGAGAATACCTTGGCCTGAGCAAGTTGATCAAACAAATCATTTATCCTTGGCATCGGGTATTTGTTTTTGACTGTGACCATGTTAAGTGCTCGATAGTCGATACACAATCTCAGCGTTCCATCCTTCTTCTTGGCAAATAAAATTGGTGATCCCCAAGGTGAGGAGCTGGCCCGAATGTACCCTTTATCCAGTAATTCCTTTATCTGTTTCTTCAATTCGATCAACTCGGATGGTGCCATTCTGTATGGTTTCTTGTATATGGGGGTGGTTCCTGGTGCTAGCTCAATGCGGAATTCTATTTCTCGATCTGGTGGCATGCCTGGCAGCTCTTCAGGGAATACATCTGGAAATTCACACACTACTGGAACCTTGTTCAGCTCAGAAACGTCCACCTTATTTAATCTCGGTTGCCGGGGTCTTTTTCCTTCCTTGGCTGATACTCTTATTGTCTTCCCTTGGTGGTGTGTGAGAATCACGGTCCTGTTGAAACAGTCTATAAAACCTTTATTGGTGGTTAGCCAATCCATCCCTAGGATGACATCCAGTCCTTTATTTTCCAATACAATAAGATTTGCGTAAAACTCCAATCCTTCAAACTCAATGACCACATTCTGACAGTAATTCTGAGAAACTTGCTGAATCCCGGGGGACTTGATTATTATGGATTTCTCCAAAGGAAGCATCGAAAAATTATTTTGCAAAGCAAAACTTTTCGAGATGAAAGAGTGAGAAGCTCCAGAATCAAACAAAACCATTGCAGGTATTGTGTTGACAGGAAACGTACCGAGTACGATATCCGAAGCATTTGGTGCCTCCTCTTTGGTTACGTGGTTCAGATGACCCTTCCTGTGGTTATTGTTGGGATTGAAATTGTTTCGTTTGGACGCTGAATTATTGCTGTCGTTGTTCGGCTTTGGGGTTGAATTCCTTGGCTTGAGGCACTGTTTGGCATAGTGCCCTTCTTCTCCACAAGCGTAACAAGTAACGCCGGGGCGATAGGTGAATTCCTTGTCCCTTGCATGAAAATTCTTGATTGGGCGTGAGACATTGGATGAGAATTTGGGTGTCCCACCCTTTTTAAAATCTATCTTGCTTCGGTGATTGCGAGTGTGGTTAGTCTGGTCCCTTTTTCGCTTGCGGATATCTTCCAGACTGCGTCTCTCATTTTCTAGAGTAATGGCCTTGTCCACCAGCGTTTTAAAATCAGGAAAAGTGTGCACGACCAGTTGGCATTTAAGTGCGGGCGCCAGACCGTCAAGGAATTTCTCCATCTTCTTGATTTCAGTCATACGCTCCTCATTGGCGTAGCGGGATAATAGGGTAAATTGACTGTTGTAATCTGACACTGTCATGTTCCTTTGTTTGAGGTCATCAAATTCTCTCTTCTTGATTTTCATAATACACTTAGGAATATGTGCACCACGGAAACCTTCCTTGAAATCATCCCAGGTTATGTCATTTTCGTTGGGATGCATGTGCAGAAAATTCTCCCACCACGATGCGGCTGCTCCTGTGAGATAGTGTGGAGCATATAGTACTTTCTCGAGATCTGAACACTTTGCAATAATTAATTTCCTCTCCATATCTCGAAGCCAGTCCTCGGCTTCAAGAGGCTTGTCGGTGTGAGAAAATGTTTGAGGACGTGTCTTCTGTAGCTCAGATAACTTGGAATGTTGCTGATACTGTCCATGGTGATTTCCCATGTTGATGACTTGGTTCATTATTTCACGATGTTGTTGCTGACTCTGTTCATAAAGGCGGCACATTTGTGAAAGTGCCGATTCATTTCCCGGTTGGCTTGACTGTCCCTGAGTGAACTTGTTGCTGGGTTGTGCATCATAATTTTCCTCTGATGGAATTGGCATGGAGCGAGTCCAAGGACGAGACATTTTTCACTCTAGGGATATATTTTGTAAAACCCATAAGAAAAGCGGAAAGAGTCGCAAAAACAAATCCATAAAATGCATAAAGATGGCAAATAGAATTAAATAACTCAGCTTACTTAAGAAAAATAAAACGACTTGCGCACGGAGAAAGACTGCTCATTACACATCTTACACGCGGGCGGTAATTATACAGTACATCACTCAGGATATGCGTACCTAATCCTGACATGTTATTAAGGCTAGTGCACTTCTCCAGATCCTACATGATGCGAAAACAGGCTACTTCTCCCAGCCTATGCACATATCTTACAAAGCGGTACAACGCACGGCAGCTAAGCGTACTCAGGCAGAAATGTTGACGACCTCCCTTGCCCTGCCGAGGGCGAGGCGTAGCGAGGTTGGGGACTCGACCTCCTCCTCGCTAATGGGCTCCATACGTGTAGTGTTGCGCAGAGCGGGCGGAGCGGGTGCCAGGGGCGGAGCAACACGTACAGGAGTGGGCGCGAAGGTTGGTATAGTGCGTGCTGGAGTCGGTGCAATGACTTGGTTAAATTCTTCGGTAGAAGGCAGGCGACGAGTAGGCGTAAAAGATGCTGATGACGAGACAAAAGTCGGTGGCGGAGCGATGGGTAGGAGCTCCCTCCTATTGGCAGCACAGCCATGGACTGAGTCCATGCGGGTAGCTACGAAGTCGTCCACCAGGTTGTCGAAGCCTGCCTCCAGGGCCCGGAGATACTCAATGAGCATCTCAAAAGCCTCGTCTCGTTCTCCTCTGGGGCAGGAGTATGCGTAGTGACAGGTGTAAGGCACATGGCACGGAAGATAACGGTAACGACGAGTCTTCATCACGGGAAGGACATCCCTGAGACGAGCTATCGCCTCGCGGGCTGCCATCTGCATAGCATGCCTCTCCGTAGGCATGGCTCTTCCCACGAACCGGAAGCGGCGTAACTCACCACGCCCTCCCCTGAACTGCACCACGGCCTGGTGCATGGTCAGACTGTCGTTGACTCGGTGCTGGTAGAGTGTGAAGACTGGGCGCACGGATGGCCCCATCGCGACCTGAACGATGGAAGAAAGAAGCTTGACGAACCCATCGGGCACGTTGGCGAAGGTCTGAGACTCGCAGCTGACGTCGGCCATCTACAAAAGTAGGCAAAATTCTGCAGGGTCAGATCATAAATTTATGCTGACTGACAGAAAATGACTACCATTGCAAAAATATAAATTAGCTCTATCAGGCTAATAACCAATTAGCGATCGCACCTAGTGGCTTCCTACAGTCAGCCTGGCTCTGGTACCAAGCTTGTCACGACCGGTTTTCCAATAAAAATATTTATTGAAAAGCCAATCTTTTAAGTCCAGTATGAGAGAAATCCTCCACACTGGCAGACAAATTCTTGATACAATAAGCCAGTAGCATAAAATATATTACAGGGTCGAACTACGGTTGCTCAACCAAATTATT
>NC_057806.1:181846319-181860707 GCF_018294505.1 Triticum aestivum | reverse complement strand
AGAAAGGGCTTTTAAAAAGAAATGCCACAGTCGGACGTCTGAGCGACATCGCAGAAAGGGCTTTAAAAGAAATGCCACAGTCGGACGTCTGAGCGACATCGCAGAAAGGGCTTTAAAAAGAAATGCCACAGTCGGACGTCTGAGCGACATCACATAAAGGGCTTTTATTCACAAGTAAATAATACTCATAATAAACATTCAATTCATGAAAACAAACGGGTTAGTCCATCCACAGGAGTGATCATTTAACCGGACTTAGCACTCATGCGATTCACCGGAGTCTCTGTCATCAAAGCTGACAATTGATTAGGATAAGAAGGAACGAAACTTGACATGGAAGAGATGATTTGGAGGAATATATGACTCTGCAGAGTTTGTACAAAATTTTTCCCACAGTCAACGGATTTCCGTAGTCACGAAGGACTAGTTTCGTTTATGGTAGTTCAGAAGAAAACACAGCTAACCGGTACACACCCATCCTACCTCTCGATGCTAGGAATCACCCTAGTCATCGTCCAAGAAAAACTTTTGAGACGGGGAGATCACAATCTCGAATAGCATGGGATCAAATTTATATACGCGCGCTCTAAGGGGTGCCCCCCTCTCGGTCACAACCGGAAACACCCATGCCCCCTGACCGGATGACTGGCTTTAATCCAGGGCCATGGAACCATCATCACGGCCTCTCCTCTTTGGTGTGTACCATGAAAGCGGTTTGGAACTTACTAAACTGTATTCCTTGCGGAAAACATGTGGTAGTACAAGGAAGGAAATGATAGGTACTGGACCGATATGGTTTGACACTGAAGTCACATAGTCTGGCGTAAGATTGGCATGCTACAACACTGCCTTCGTACCCATCCTCATGCCAACACATGGCCATTCATATTCACATTCATCCACGTATGGATCATCGAACTCACTTACCTCATTATCACATAAAATAACGTTCATCGGTATACTCACCGGCATGCCATGAAACTAACTAAATGCAAAACATGCCAAGACACTCATCATATCAAAAGTTCAAACATGCTTGCCTGGTTCAGAGTAGTCGGAGCCTAGCTCGGTGAAGTTCGCGGCTCCGTCACCTCCTTCGGTATCTACGTTTAAAGAAGATATATGCGCTAACGTAAATACCAAGGAGAGCACAGAAGGTAAACCAAATATTTTTCAAATAAATCTGATAAAAAACTAGACAAAATTTTAAAGAGAACAGAAAAAGAATCAATCAAAAATACTTTTCTGATTAAAAGTTATAAGGGTTTTTGTCCAGGGACTTATCTGTAATGAAACAGAAGATTTCCAGGGGCTAGTTTATAAAAGCAGAAAACGCTTCGGTAGCGATTACGCCAGCCCGAAGAGAAAACGTATTTGGCAGAAGGCGTTTTCAGATAACGCTTCGTTTAGAAAGGACAGAGAGGCTGACAGCGGGTCCCACTTGTCATGTTTAAATTTTCAAATGGGAGGGACGAGGCTCGTCGGTGCCCGAGAGCTGCTGTGGTCGCCGGCGGCGATCCACGGTGAGGCATGGGGATCAGAGGTTACCAATGTACTCACCGTGTCGTTCCGCAATGGTGGGTGGTGGTGTTGGTCGCCGGTGAGCAGCACGTCGACGGCGGTCTCAACTCCGGCGGACGGTGGTTCGGGCGTGGATGGAGCTCGTCGGAGAGGGCTGCAAAGATTAAATTGAGGTGGGGGTTAGATTACTGGGTGCAAGAGAGGGCTACGGACGAGGTTTGGGCGCCGGAGGTGGCCTCACCGAAGTGAATCGAGCTGGAGGCCGAGGCGGGGCGAGGCGGCCGGAGCTGGGGGAGGAGACCTCCTCGAGGTCCCCCTAGTGGCCTGGCGGGGTGTTGGTGAGTAGTGGAGGTGCTGCGTGCATGAGAGTGAGCTCGGGACCCCTTTATATAGGCGGTCCGAGGCGGTTGCCGTGAACGAGGATCACCGGCGAGCGATTACGGTGGCGCAGTGCTCGGTCAGGGTGGTTAGGGGGTCGAGCATCATCACGGAGGTCCAACGGGTCCGTTTTGGTGTTGAACTGGCCGGGGTTTGGGTGTTAAGGGCGAGCTCGACGGAACGGTGATGGTGCGGGCCCGTCGGCGGCGGAGAGCGCGTTCCGTGCTTGCCGGCCACGGTGGTTGTGCTACGGGCGTGCGCTGGCGTGCATGAGGCCACGCGGAGAGCCAAGGAGCGATGGGCGGCGCGGAACGGCGTTCTGCCGTGGTGTGCCTCCTGTCGGCCGCCACGGGAGGTCCCGACGCCGCAGAAGACGCCGGCGAGGGCGAGCCAGCATGCTACCGACGCCAGGAAGGCTCCACGCACGCGTGTGCAGCTTCGGACAAGAGGAAGAGGCGGCGAGGAACGTGCCAAGGGCACTGTGGCCGCGTGACTGAAACTGACGGACTGAAGATGACACTGAAAACTGAATTTTCTGAACTATGAACAGTAACAGTGCCCACCAGGTGTTCGACCGAATGAAATTGGCCTCTGGTGATTTTTCCTTGAGCTGATTTTTGGTGGAGTGGCTTCTCCTTGCTCAAATAGGCTGCCTGAATTTTGGTGGAATTTTTGGAGGAGTGTAGATATGAATTTCACCAAATTTGGCAAATCTGGTCCAAACTTGCAGAGACTGAATTTTGAAAAATTTGAAAAGAGGAGGAGTGGATCAAGATGGTTCTGGGTTGTGGGTTCAAAGGACAATCCAGGAGAATTGGTTTGAGGTCAAAACTCAAATGCAATAGGGCACTTGCTTTGAAAATCTCTCAGGCTCCAAATAATTTTCAGAATTGAATTGAGGGAAAAATAATTGGAATAAAAATCCAAAACCAGTTTGGATTAGTTGGGACAAAGAATTTAGGTTGATCACAAGTTGTAGGGGAGGTTTTGGAGGGGTTTTACCACATGGGCAAGAATGCCAAGTCATGGTGGTTCCAAGATATGAAAATCCCAAATTTCATGGAGTTTCTTTTTAAAAGAAAAAGATTAAACTCCCAAAAATAATTTTGAGAGAGAACCAACAGAGAAGAAGTTTCAAAAGGTCAAACACCAAAGTTTGAAGCCAGAATAAAAACCTTGCCAAAGAAAAGAAAGTTTCTTAAGAGGAAGGTTTTCTGGAAAGTTTTAAATGGCCTCTTTTCAAAAACCACAAAGTTTTTGCTGAAAACCAAAGTAAAAATTTTGGAGTGTCACATCTGGGGACCCCCATTCCCAGAACGCCGACAGTAGCCCCCGGGCCCAATGCGCGCCTGGGATTGGCCTGACGGGGAAGCGAAGGGGTAAGCGCGAAGCACCGCGGGCCCCAACAGCCTGCGGCCTTGGGCGCCGCGTGGCGGTTGACTGGACGTGGGCGTCTACGCTTCCCCACGACGCCTCGGTGGCCACACGACTTGACAAGTTCCTGCATGCAGAGAGACCGGTCATGATTACCTACGATCGTGGTGCCCGGCGGTTGGCCTCCTCCGGCTATAAGTACGGGGCTGCGCGAGCCCCTTCAGCCCATCCCTTCTGCTGCTCCTTTCCTTCTTCTTCCTCGTTTTTGCTTCTCCTTACGCCAATGGCACCAATCCGTTGGTTTTCTGCAGAAGAGAAGGGAAAGGCCCCCCGACAGGGTCCTGGCCCACTTCCGCCGAAGAAACGGCTGGTCCTCTGCCACCGAGATGAGGGTGCTCAGCAGGAGGCACCGAGGCCCTGGTACGAGCGGCCACCGCCTGGGTTTCCGCTACCCTTGCACGCCCTCATCGTGGGTCCTGGGGGAGAAGGTGTCAAGCGACATTGACGGTGCCGCCGTCAACGCCAGCGAGTCACGGTGGTGCGCGTTGTCCCTCCTGGAGTCCACGCCGAGCGCTCCTCTCGCGAGCTCGTGCTCCACGCCACCATGCCTCCAAGCTCTTGGATTCGCCTTCCTCCTTCCTTCGCCTTCGAGATGCCGCCGAGTGGGGCTCTGGAGCTCTGGCTGCAGCACGCTGACTGCGGTACCCCCGCGACCGGAGCGGAGGTCGCGGTCGTTGATCCGGGCAAGGTCTTCATGACCCGGGGCTGGGGCGAAATCGCCCGGGTCTGCCTGACGGTAGGTGCCCTCATAATTCATCTTGAATACGACGGCGCCTCCTTGATGTTCTTCAAGGTCTTCGATGCTGAAGGACGCCGGCTGGAGTGTTGCCCAAGGGAGAGCGGCAGGGGCAACGAACTGGCGAGGACCTGGCCCGCCCATCGGCCCTCCAGCAGCTCCTCAGGAAACAGCGGAGGAGCTGGGGAATCCAGTGGCTCCCCCGAGCTCCTCGCGACTCCGGAGACGAGTGACGACAGCTACGAGCCCCCGAGCTCGCGTCGTGCTCGGAGCGGGGCAGCTGCGTCCAGCCGCCGACGCCACTGATCTGGATGGGGTTGGCGCCAGCGTTGGGCAGCCCACTGTTGATGATGGCGTCCCTTGCGGAGGTGCGGGTGATTAGCGTTCCTTAGGATTAGTACTCTTGTTCCCTGCGAGGAATCGAAGCAACACCCTGTGGGGGCATGTAAGGCGCCTGCCATGTCTTTTGTGAACGTTATATCTTAATATGAATCAATGCGAGGCGCTTGTTCTGTCATGGCTTGGCTCCCCCTTTCTATCCTCACGAGGACTTGGCGCTCTGCACTGACAGGTCCCAGTCCCCAGGCAAGCTTCAGCCTCCGCTGGTATGCCAAGTCGCGATGCTGTGGTCAAGGCCAGGAGGTGAGCGGCCCGAGGTCCGGTAAGAGCCCTCGAGTCGCGATGCTCAGGAGGTCCCCTTTAGCGCTCAAGCAGCCCTCGCTGGGCGAGAAAGGAAGGCAACATCGCCACGACAGAGCCGCACTGGGCGAGGGTTTGGCGCTACGTTGGTCCAACTCCTGTAAGGGCGTGACTTATCTCTTGAGTCTGGTGTAGTTCCTCGACGAAGCGCCCGGCCCGAGTGGTGGCACCTGAGGCGCTGCTGGATTAGGTCCTCGCGAGCTTCTTCCTGCTCCCCCGCACTTTCCTTAATGCTCTACGTCCTCAGGTCCCGACCCTCAAGCGAGCTCAGCCGCCGCTGGTATGACAGGTCGCGATGCCGTGGGTCAAGGCCAGGGGGTGAGGGCTGAAGAGCCAGTAGGAGCCCATGAGTCGCGATGCTCAGGCGCCCCCCTTTTAATGTGCAAGCGGTCCGTGCCGGAGAGAGGGAGAGGCAGCTCGCGACGTCCCTAGCGTTGCTCCTGGAGTAGGTCCTGCACACCAATCATAAAGAGAAACAAGACCTGTTGTTATGGTTGCAAGCCAACCTTTGGTCGCTCCGGGGAAGTGATTGGGGCACTGAGGGCATGGTGAGGTGGCGCCTTGCGGGGTTGCCGCGGCCAGAGCTCGACCACTCAGATTTATCGGCATTGCAGGGACGTACCCGTGCGCAAATGCCGTGCCAGAGCGAGCGGCTCCATAGGTAGGCGTCAATCGAGCAGGCGATTAAGTCGGGTACGTTAAGCACACAGGAGGAAATTCATCTTAAGTAGACGCGAGAAAAGCAAACGCTGTTGGGCCAGGCCCGAGCAGCTCGGGGATGATGTAGCCCGAGGGGCGCCCCCAGCAAGGTAGGTAAAGAGCATAAGCAAAATGGATATATGCCATAGGGACGGACCCACGCGACCTGGGAATGATGCGGCCCTGCGGGCGCTCCCAGCTAAAAACGGAACTTAGAAAGATGTCACCTGGTGCCGTTGAAGATGAAGTGATGTTGAAGAAGTGGGCGATGCGCGATGAAGACGTCGGCCCTCACAAGCCCCCGGGCCAAGGGGCCTCGGGAGGCTCCGGGGGCGCAGGCGGGTCTTCGAGGGCCATCTCCATCTCCGCCAGGACCGCATGATGCCTGACCTTCTGAGCCTCCAGAATGCTCCTCAGCAGGCGCTGATGAGCGGCGACCGCATTCAGCAGGCCGAAAGGCATGCGAACGTAGCTGTGAGGTGGACCCTCACAACGCCCCACGCGCGAAGACCAGAGGCGCTCCTGAGACGCAGCTCGGTTAAGCCCTGGCACATCGACGCAGATGCGCAGCCCACCATTCTCGCCTGGATGTGGGGCCACGGTGGGCAAGCAGCGGCTGCCGCGCATGACTCTTGACTCCTGTAGCTCCTGAGTGCTTCTTGCGATGAACTCCTGAGGGTTTGGTCTTCCCTGCCTCGTACCTTCCTGAGGGAAACATGCCTGGAAGCACCCCTCCAAGTGGTGCCCGAGCGCCTCCCTCGCGACCTTGGCAAAGTCGGTGGCTCTCCAAGAAAGAGCCCCCGAGCCCTGCCTGAGGAGGGTGCCGGGCGCGCCTTCCTATGCAAGAGAGGGTGGCGCTCCCTGATTGGGCGCAGATCCTGACGCAACACCTCTGTAGGCGCCTGCCTCCTTATGGCTTGGGCCAGGCGAAACCTTCTTCTTCTTAAGGGTCGCCTCGGGAAGTCTTCCGTTCCTGTGGTCCGGGTCTTCGATTGCTGCGGCTTGGAACGCGCGCTCAAGTGAACACACTGCATCCCTTTCTTCACAGGATACGGTGATGACTCCACCGCTTCCTGGCATCTTGAGGACATTGTACCCATGGTGAGTCACTGCCATGAACTTGGCCAGGGCTGGGTACCCGAGGATGGCGTTGTATGGCAGACGGATATGGGCGACGTTGAAGTCGATGAGCTCGGTGCGGTAGTTGTCGCGCTGCCCGAGGGTGACTGGAAGGCGAACATGCCCTATAGGAACAGTGGAACCATCAGTGACTCCTGAGAAGGGCTTGGTTGGCTGAAGCTAATCGTACGGCACTTGGAGATTGTCGAACGTCTCGACGGACAGGACATTGAGTCCTGCTCTGCCGTCAATGAGAGTCCTGGTGACCTGCACGTTGCTGATGACCGGGGAGCAAAGCATCGGGAGGACTCCGGCCTTTGTCGCGCACTTGAGCTGATCCGCTGAGCTGGACGTGATAGCGCATGCAGACCACCTGAGAGGGCGCGTGGCCTCAAGCTTGGGAAGGACTGCATTCACCTCGCGAGCAAACTGCTTGAAGATGCGCTGTGAGGCTGGGGCCTGCGCGCCACCCAAGATGCAAGCGATCGCGCGCGGCTCCTGGAAGCCCCCAGCCCCCTTGTCTTGATGTTGGTCTTCGTTCCTCCTTGGCGGTGCCGGCAAAGGAGGAAGGCCTGCATTGCCATGCGGGCGATCCTCACGAGGCTGATCTCTCTAGCCTCCCTCGCGAGGCTGGTCCTGCCAGCGATCCTCGCAAGGTCGGTCATGCCACCCTTGGCGAGGGCCACGGTCTTCCCATCGTCCGCCACCTCTTCCTCCTCCTTGGCCATAGCCCTTGTCGTTGCGCTCGGGGCGTCGGCCGACACGCCCATCTCACACAGCCCTGAGCTCTTGACATTCGTTGGTGTTGTGGGTGTGGAGGTCGTGGTACATGCAGTACCGGCTGCCCTTGGATGACTTAGGCTGATCCCTGCCTCGCTTGGTGTCTAGTTCCACTGCAAGCACGGCAGCCCCCTTGCACTTCACATCCTTGGCCTTGGGCTTCTTCTCTTCTGGGTCGGTAGCCGGGAGTTCGGGGAGGGAAAGGCGCCCTTCCTCAGCCCTGGCGCACTTGGTCGCCAAGTTGAATAGCTCCAGGGATGTGCACAGGTCTTCATGGATTGCTAGCTCCTCCTTCATCTTGATGTCGCGTACGCCATCGGAGAAGGCCAAGATGATGGCTTCTTCAGTCACCTTGGGGATCTTGAGGCGAGCGTTGTTGAAGCACTAGATGTATTCCTGCAGGGTTTCCCCTTTCTGCTGCTTGATGCGGCGCAGATCGCTCACGGCCGGGGGCCGGTCGCGAGTGCCCTGGAAGTTGGCGATGAAGCGAGTGCGCATATCGTCCCAGGAGGAGATCTTGCCAGGAGCCAGGTTCAGGAGCCAAGTGCGGGCCCTGTCCTTGAGCGCCATGGGGAACCAGTTCACCATGACCCTTTCGTCTCCATTGGCAGCTTCGATGCATAGCTCATAGAGCTGTAGGAACTCCACGGGGTCCGCCGTGCCATCGTAGCGGGGGGCAGGTTAGGCTTGAACTTGCCTGGCCATGCGACGCCGCGTAGCTCGGGGGTGAGGGCACGACAGCCTGTTGTGGCCACCGGTGCCTTTTTCTAGTACTGAGCTTGCTCCTGAGGATTACCACGCGCCGCCGCTTGGAGCAGCGTGAGGTCTTGGCGTGGAGGTGCAGGGACGCGATCTTGGCGCGCCGGCGCTGGGAGCGCGCGAGCACCTTCTTGGGGGCGAGGGATCTCTTGGCAGCTCCTTTCTTGCTGCGCATGCGCCGGGCGTGGAGGGTCTCGCCCTGGGGCTGCGCGCCTTGGAGCCAGGGCGCCTTCTTGGGGAGGAGGTGGTGGAGGTACCTCCTGATCCTCGCCTCCTGCGCGGAATGGAGGGCGAGGCAGCGAGAAGGACGACAAGGGGGGGGGGCCTGCGGTGCTGACGAACTCGGTGATGCAGGCGAGCCAGTCCTCGTAGAGGTCGTCGACGGGGCGGTAGTGCAGGAGCTCTCTTGCTAGGAGTAGCGCGGCGTGCGCGTCCGTGGGGGCGCGACGGGCGTGGGATGATGAAGCGGCTAGATTCAGCAAAGATGTAGCGGTGCGGCCCTCCCGCCGTACCGAAGGATGCTGGGACGAGGCCTGCTGCTCGTTCCCCGCCGGGCCGGTGGTGGCGTTGGCGGAAGGTGACGAGGAACGACGAGGGCGACCGCCAACAGGCACCGTCTGGGCGATGCGGGTGGCGAGAGCAGCCTGGCGCTCGGCATGAGCCCGACGAGCGTCAGCCATGGACACGACGGAAGATCACACGCGAACAGCGGAAGAAAGATTCCAGCGCACCCCTACCTGGTGCGCCAAAGGTCGGATTTCGGGTTCTGGCAGACCCTTGAGGTTCGAACACTGGGGTGCGCGGAGATCTCTCCCCTACCGATCTGCGTCCAATCTCCTCGCGTGGTTTAAGCTGGAAACAACGAACAAAACAAGGGACACGAGGTTTATACTGGTTCGGGCCACCGTTGTGGTGTAATACCCTACTCCAGTGTGTGGTGTGGTGGATTGCCTCAGGGGCTGATGATGAACAGTACAAGGGAAGAACAGCCTCGCGAGAGGTGTTCTTGAGCTGGTGCGATGAACTGCTTGGGTGGGTTCAGTCGCCTCTCTCTCTCTTTCCTAGGGCTCTACCAGATCTCTAGCTGATGTCTCTCTATGTTTCGATCTCTCCGCTCCCCAGATGTCCCTCTCCCTGTGATGGCTAGCTCTATTTATAGAGGCCCTGGGCCTCTCCTCAAATAATGAGCAGGAAGGGCACCAACAATTGGCCATTTTGAAGGAGAACATCTAGTACAAGTTATCCTGACCAAAGGTGGTCTTCGGCTACCAAAAGCACTGGTGATGACGCTGTCCTGGGCTCCACGGTGACCTCCGTCCTGCCGCTCTGCTGGTCTTGGTCTCGTTGCACCGGAATGGTAACCTTTGCCTGATGCCTTGGCCTGTGCTTGCCCCTTTTGCACCAAAGGGGAAACAAGGACACTACACAGGCCGGCGCCCGCCTGGTCTCGATCGTCATGGCTTGCATCACGGGCTCCTCGCGAGGTACCCCTGCCTTGATCTCTCCGCCTCCTCACGAGCCTGCCTGATGAGGCTGCCTCTGGGGAAGCTTCCGGTCATCCGCCCCGCGAGGCTTGGCCCCTCGCGAGGGTCTTGAGCTTGAGCTGATGAAGATGGGCCGTGCTGGGCCCCCACTTGAGCCACGCCGCAGGCCGCAGGCAGGCAAGTCTGGGGACCCCCTCTCCCAGAATGCCAACACAAGTATGATGCATGTACGAATTAATGAAACATGGCATGGCAAAGTGCACAAACAAAACTACAAGTTAAGTGGAGCTCAATATGCAACAAGTTGCATATTGACGAAACACCACATGACTTATTTAGTTCTCTCCCATTTATGTACTCAACAATATTCAATGTTATTAAACATGGCAAGAGGTGAAGCATAAGTAAACTAACTATCTAGTCAAGTTTAAATGAGGCCGGAGATAACAAACAATGATTTCGAAAAATGCTCATGTGCATATTTTAGATTTGATATTGTTCTGCCCTAAACCATATTTTAGAGTTGTTAAACATGCAAAGTAGTGCTACCATGTTAATCTATGCATTTCTACCCCATTTACATATAAAGTTTATTAAATTCGGAGCTACGGTTAATTAGTTATGAAATAAAGCATTTTAACAATTCATTATGCAAAATAAATGCAAACAACATTTTTAAACATTTTAAACATGGTTGAAAGTTGCATGATATGAAACTAGATGAAATTCTAAGAATTTTACATATATAGATCATTTTTATCCGATGCACGGTTATTTAGTTATTAACAATTTGAAACAAGGGCATTTTTTGTAATTATGCATGCACAGGAAAAATGATAAATTCGCAGAACGAAAAAAAACATCTATGGGCCGAATCTGCTGGAACAGGGCCTGAACAGAGCACTGGGCAGCTGGGCTGCTCACCGGCTCGGCCCAGGTCGGTGGAGGTGGCTGCAGGCCTGGCGGCTCGGGCTAACGAAGTGGGCGGCTGGGCCTTGGGTGGATCGACCGAGGAGGTAGACGGGGCGTGGTGCGGGTCAACGGGGATGAGCGGGCGAGCTGCTGCTGCTCGTTCTCTGCTTGACAGAGGCAGAATGATGGCGCTGAAGGTCAATGGCGGGGCAGCAGCGGGACTTGGCGCGGCGACAGCGAACTGGAGGGGCACCGTCCTTGCCAGGAACCGATGAAGACGACGGCGAAAGGGACTTCGGCAGGTGACGGCGCAGCTTGGCGCAGTTGCTGGAGATGGGCTGGCTCGAGCAACAGGTCTCGGGTGGCGTGTGCAGGGTCGGTGTGCTCGTGCAGAGACTGAGGAGGCAGGCATGGCGGATGGAGCTTCTACTCCGGCGACGCTGTGATGCAAGGAACAGAGGGAGGCACTGATCCGGGCGCTGGACTTGGCGAAGGCACAGCCAACGCGAGGCACGGGCGAGTGGGTACCTCGTCCTCTGCTCGTCAGGAAGCAGAGCAACGGCGGCGTCTTGGCGCAGCTCCACGTCGGTGCCGGGGACGGGGAAACGGGCGGAGGAAGCGGCGGATCCGCGACGGTGGAGGCTGGACTTGGACGGGGGCGGAGCAGCGACGGGGATCTCCGGTGGCGGCGGAGCTTGGCAAGGTGGCGATCGAGGCAACGAACTGGAGGAGGTGCTCGGGTGGCTCGGCGGCTTGGCATCCATGGCGACTTCCTGTTCGTCCTGAAGAGAGAGGGATCGCTATGTGAGGGAGAGAGAAGAGCGAGGGGAAGGGAGGAAGGGCGGCGCGGGGCTCATCTGCTGGTGGTGCTCAACGACGGAGGGAGCTCCGGTGCTGCGGCGGCTTGCTGCGCGTGAAGGAATGGCGAGGACGAAGGGGATCGAGCGTAGAGGCGCAAGAGGGGGAGCTCGGGCACTGTGCTACTGCTCTGGATCGAGAGGAGGGGATCTAGGGTGTGGGTGGTTGGCTCGGGTGAGATCCCGAGGGAGATTTGCTGGAGTGGCGGCGGTGAGGACAAACCTCCTCGAATTTAGGGTTTTGCTTAGGGGTCGGTCTAGTATATATAGCAAAAGAATTTTATGAAGGGGTTAGAATGACCCTCCGATCGTAATCGGACGGCTGACAAAATATAGGTTAGGAAGTCCAATTAAGAAAATGGAGATGTTTTATAGATGTTTGGGGATGATCCGGACCCATCGGTAATGACTGCTCGGGTCGGGTTCGGGACAACTCTTGGACGCGGACGAGGGGTCTGAACACTATGCAAGGAGGGTCAGGTGGTTAGGAGGGGTTTTTGGACCGTGTGATCGCCATCGAACGGCTCCGGACGCGAGGAGGAGTAGGTTGGGCCTAGTGGGTGGTAGAGAGTGGGTTGGGCTGAGAAGAGAGAGGAGGAATGCAACCCAGCAACCGTTTCCGGAGCCCGGAAACGTCCGACGATAGACGGGCTATAATGTCGTTATATGTTTAACGGTTGGGCTATCAAACGAGCTCCGAATGCGACGAAAGTTGACAGGCGGTCTATCTACACTATACTAAGACCGCACGCAAACTTCTGTCCCATTCCGAAAACATTTTCCAGCCACTTATAAAATAATATTTCGGAGGTGCCGCGGGCGCGTGCAAGTGTGTCTGGGCTCAGAACGAACAACGGAATGAACGGGGAACCCGGACGGATGCAAGTTTATGAAAACATAATGATGCAATGCACATGATGACATGGCGAAAAGCAACACGCAAGGAGAAAGACATGGCAACGACGGTGAATAACTGGAAGACACCTCGCACAACGGTCTTGGGGCGTTACAGACAGCCAATCAGTGACTGACGGAACCTTGGTAGGGTCTACTGCTATACCCTCCCCTGATATAACATGCCCAAGAAATCCTACTTCCTTCAACCAAAACTCACATTTGCTGAACTTTGCATATAGCTGATGTTCCCTAAGCTTCTCGAGAACTAAACGCAAATGCTCCTTGTGCTCCTCTTCATTCTTCGAGTATACCAAAATATCATCAATGAATACCACAACAAACTTGTCCAAAAACTCCATGAACACTTTATTCATCATACTGATGAAATAGGCAGGGGCATTTGTCAATCCAAATGACATAACTGTGTACTCATATAGCCCGTACCTTGTGGTGAAAGCTGTCTTTGGTATATCTTGTTCTCGGATCTTCAACTGGTGGTATCCTGATCGCAGATCGATCTTGGAAAATACTTTAGCTCCTTGCAGTTGGCCAAACAAACCGTTGATCATCGGTAGTGGGTACTTGTTCTTGATCGTTACTTCATTCAATGCACAGTAATCAACAACCATTCTCAAAGATCCATCCTTCTTCTCAACCAGGAGCACTGGGGCTCCCCATGGTGACAAACTTCGTCGAATGTAACCTTTCTCCAATAACTCCTTAATCTGCTTCTTAATTTCCTCCAAATCATTTGCGGGCATCCGGTATGGTCTCTTTGATATCGGCCCGGTGCCTGGCAACAGCTCTATCAAAAACTCAATGTCTCGATCCGGCGGCATGCCTGGTAGTTCCTCTGGAAATACATCCGGGTAATCCTTCACTACAAGCACTTTCTCATGAACAACTCTTGAGAGGGAATTCACTTGGGTCCTCTTTGGCGCATGCCGTGACACATACTTGATCCTTTTTCCCTTTGGGGTGGTGAGTAAAATTGACTTACTAGCGCAATCGATATTTCCTCCATACATGGATAGCTAATCCATGCCTAATATCACATACAATCCCTGTGACTCTAGAATTATAAGGTCTGAGGGGAAAACATGCCTACCTATGGTCAATGGCATCTAAAAACATCCTTGGCTTGCCATATACTCCGCTCCTGGCAAGCTTACTAACATAGGTGTCTTACGAACTTTGGTGGGCAACTTATACTTATCCACAAACCCCCTCGAAATGTATGAATGCGATGCACCAGTATCAAAAAGAACGATTGCAGTATATGACTTAACCAAAAACTTACCTATAACTGCATCTAGCTGCTCTTCAACCTCCTCCACGCTAACGTGGTTCACCTGTTGTAACACCCCGGATGTAACTTTCCCAATTTGTACTCCAACTCTTGTCGTTTACGGCGTTTAAGTTATTATATTTTCTCGAGTTCGGGTCTTTGTCTCCATGTGTTGTTGTCGTTGTCATGCATCTCATATCATGTCATCATGTGCATTGCATTTGCATACGTGTTCATCTCATGCATTCGAGCATTTTCCCCGTTATCCGTTTTGCATTCCGGCGCTTCGTTCTCCTCCGGTGGCCATTTCTACCTTTCTTTCGTGTGTGGGGATTAAACATTTCCAGATTGGACCGAGACTTGCCAAGCGGCCTTGGTTTACTACCGGTAGACCGCCTGTCAAGTTTCGTATCATTTGGACTTCGTTTGATACTCCAACGGTTAACCGAGGGACCGAAAAGGCTTCGTGTGTGTTGCAGCCAAACACCCCTCCAATTTGGTCCAAAACCCACCTAAACCCTCTCCATCATCTAGAGCGTTCGATCACGATCGCGTGGCCGAAAACCGCACCTCATTTGGACTCTCCTAGCTCCTCCTATGCCTATTTATAGACCCCTTCCCTGAAATCCGGATCTCCTTTGTCTCCAAACCCTAAAAATCATCTCTCTCCGCGCCGGACGTGTCCGTCCGCCACCGGACATGCCGCGCCGCCACCCGTGGCCACTGGAAGGGCGACACGTGGCGCCGCCAGCGCTCCCACCACCGCGGCCCGTCCGGCCCGCGGGAGGCCCTCCCGGGCCCGGCCACCGCCTCCCCGCTCCCTCG
>NC_057806.1:181840788-181845696 GCF_018294505.1 Triticum aestivum | reverse complement strand
CCGCGCCGCCTGAGGTCTCCGCCGGCCGCCACCGCCATCTCCGTCGCCAGATCCGGCCAGGAGTGGCCGGATCTTCCTCTCCCTCACCTCGCCGCCGCTTCTTCGAGCTCGCCGGAGCCGCCGCCACCTCATCGGATTTCTGCCTCGTTTTGCGTGCCGGGTCAAACCCTAGATCCGGAGGTGTTTTTTTCTTCTAAGTCCCAAAATTCCATATCCAAGTGCCCATGTCCATAGCCTCGTAACTTTGCATCCGTAGCTCCGATTCATGCATATAGCATATCAAAATGTTCATCTTAGAGAGTACATAATTTCATTCCATTGCATCATTTTCATTTGAGTTCATCTTGATGCCCGAAATGCTGTTAGAAGAGGGCTACTTGAGATAATTGTCAGATCTGCTACTCCATTTAGGCTTTTTGTCATTTTTGCCATGACTAATGTGTGCATGATATGCCCATGAGTTCTACATATGTTTTGTTAAGGGTTTTGTCATCTTCCCATAGGTGCAACCCATGTATTTTTGTGATGTGTGTGGTGACTAGTACAAGCTTGCAAAGTGGTGCACTTGGTAATTCTGTTTTCGGGTAGCAATTCCACCAAGTCCTTGAGCTGTTTATTTCATATTGCCATATGTTCATGTGGTTTCCTAGCGATCGGTGCCTCTTTTGAGAATGATCAATAAGGATGTTTTGTTAATATTGTAGTGCTCTATCCATCCATGTCTTTGTTTGCAATTATGGAGTACCCTAGCTTGAGTCAATCGAGCTCTACTTTTGCTACTTTGTGAATCTGGGCAGATTGTCAACTTGTTTGCAATTTTGCTGATGTTGTTGTAGTTGATCCGTGCATGCTATGCTATTGTTCTTGCCATGTCTAGCTTGTATTTTGTGTGTTCTTGATAGATGTATGCTTAGCTTATCATGACTTGCTCCGTGTTGAGTGCATCGAGCTCGTAAACATGTCTACTTGATATCTGTTTTCAGCATGCTCCAGTTTTCACTTGCCATTTCCAAACCATAACTCCGATTCCGGTGTTCTTTATATCGTTTTCAAGCGATTTCATCTCATCTTTCCAGTGTCACACTTGGATTCCCAATTTGAGGCCAGGTTCATGCATTCCCTTTCATATCATGCATATGCATCCCGCATCGCATCCCACATAGCATATCATCATTGCATCATTTTGTTTGATCCTTGCACGTGGTTGATTGTGTCCTTGTTGCTTGTTTGTCTTGTTTGGGTAGAGCCGGGAGACGAGTTCGCTAACGACGAGCCCGTTGAGTTTGCTTTCAAGGATCCAGTCAACTCTGACAACTGTGCAGGCAAGATGATCATACCCTCGAAATCACTACTATCTTTGCTATGCTAGATTGCTCGCTCTTTTGCTATGCCAATTCTACGATGCCTACCACTTGCTTTCAAGCCTCCCAAATTGCCATGTCAAACATCTAACCCACCTTGTCCTAGCAAACCGTTGATTGGCTATGTTACCGCTTTGCTCAGCCCCTCTTATAGCGTTGCTAGTTGCAGGTGAAGATTGGAGGCTGTTCCTTGTTGGAACATTTATTTATTTGTTGGGATATCATTATATTGCTATGTTATCTTAATGCATCTATATACTTGGTAAAGGGTGGAAGGCTCGGCCTCTCGCCTAGTGTTTTGTTCCACTCTTGCCGCCCTAGTTTCCGTCATATCGGTGTTATGTTCCCGGATTTTGCGTTCCTTACGCGGTTGGGTTATAATGGGAACCCCTTGATATTTCGCCTTGATTAAAGCTTTTCCAGCAATGCCCAACCTTGGTTTTACCATTTGCCACCTAGCCTCTTTTTCCCTTGGGTTTCCGGAGCCCGAGGGTCATCTTATTTAACCCCCCCCCCCCGGGCCAGTGCTCCTCTGAGTGTTGGTCCGAACAGAGCTGCCTGCGGGGCCACCTTGGGGAAACTTGAGGGTTGGTTTTACTCGTAGCTAGTCTCATTTGAGTGTGCCCTGAGAACGAGATATGTGCAGCTCCTATCGGGATTTGTCGGCACATTCGGGCGGTGTTGCTCGTCTTGTTTTAACCTGTCGAAGTGTCTTGAAGAACCGAGATACCGAGCCTGGTCGGAACGTCTTGGGAGGAGGTCTATTCCTTCGTTGACCGTGAGAGCTTGTCATGGGCTAAGTTGGGACTCCCCTGCAGGGATTTGAACTTTTGAAAGCCGTGCTCACGGTTATGGGCAGATGGGAATTTGTTAATGTCCGGTTGTAGATAACTTGAACCTTAACTTAATTAAAACGAATCAACTGAGTGTGTTACCGTGATGGCCTCTTCTCGGCGGAGTCCGGGAAGTGGACACGGTGTTGGAGTAATGTTTGCGTAGGTTGTTCTCTAGTTTCTCGCTCGCGCTTTGCCTCCTCTTCTCGCTCTCTTTTGCGAATAGGATAGCCACCATATTTGCTAGTCGCTTGCTGCAGCTCCACACATATTTCTACCTTGCCTTACCTATAAGCTTAAATAGTCTTGATCGCGAGGGTGCGAGATTGTTGAGTCCCTGTGGATCATAGATTACTATTACACCAGATGCAGGGCCTGATGATTCCGCTCCAGGAGACGCGCTTGAGCTCAAGTGGGAGTTCGACGAAGACTCTCAACGATACTATGTTTCCTTTCCTGATGATCAGTAGTGGTGCCCAGTTGGGGGTGATCGGGACCATGTCGCATGTCGGGTTATCTTTTATTTTGGCGCCGTAGTAGGTCCATGAGTGTTTGGATGATGTAATGTTAATTATGTACTTGATTGACGTGGCGAGTGTAAGCCAACTATGTTATCTCCCCTTTTATTATCTATATTACATGGGTTGTTGTGAAGATTGCCTAACTTGTGACATATGCCTTCAATGTGATTATGTCTCTAAGTCGTGCCTCGACACGTGGGAGCTATAGTCGCATCGAGGGTGTTATACCTGTCCCTTGTTGAAAGGGTTGGGCTTCTTCCCAGAGCTTCCATTTCCGTTGCCATTCTTCAACTCAAAACAATCATTGGCGTAGTGCCCAGTCTTCCCGCACTTGTAACAGGTGACATGACGCAGATCCTTTTTAGCGGGTGTTGTTGGGTTGGAACGGTTCTGGTTGCTGCTTGCTCCATTCTCATTTCCATTATTGGAGCCACCGTGATTATGCGAACTTCCTCCATTGTGGGTGTGGCCTCCATGGTTATGGGTATATCCTCCCGAGTTCGGGGTAAAACGAGGCTTCTGCGATGCTCCATAATTATACTTCCCTTGTCCATATTTCCTTTTGCGGCTCTCTATCTGCTGCTGCTTCCCTTCAATCATAAGAGCCATGTCTACCAACTCCTGGTAATTTGTGAATGTTGCCACCATCAACTGCATACTCAGCTCATCATTCAGCCCATCCATAAACTTCTCCTGCTTTGCGGCATCTGTGGCCACATCATCCGGGGCATGACGAGCTAGCTTACTGAACTCATCCACGTACTGCCCCACAGTACGGTTTCCCTGGCGTAAGTTGCGAAACTCACGCTGCTTCAAGAACCAGATACTCAAGATGTCCATAACCGGGGACACGGCTAACCATGATTAGTTTGTACACTCTGCAGAGGTTTGTGCACTTTTCCCCACAAGACTCGATCTCCTCCATTGTATTTCTCGCACTACATGGTGTTTGAGAAACGGATGACCGAGACACACTCTTTCCGAAGAGGTCCCTTTAACCGATAGATAGGCCGGTACACCTACAATCCCCTACATCTGCTAGGCCATCATGGAAAGGTTTCCCACAACTTATTCAACTATGCCAGAGCCCATAATGGCTTTTGGCTGCACACGGAAGTTTCTAGCATGAATGATCTTATGATCCCTTTGAGCCTAGGTGGCGAACCATAGGATGATCACACGGATTCCCCGGGATCTCCTTGGACAACACTGGATTCCCCAGGTGCCCACAAACAATCCACCCAGATGTGTGTTAAAGTATCCACCTTAGATAAACCCTTAGTTCATAATAATACTCACAACTGTCATGAATCTCTCAAACCAATCCACATCTACGAGCATAGCATAGCAGTATAAGCATAACGTAGTAACTCCCTGGGTTTAAATAAAGGACAATAGGTTCTACCTCATCAACTACTTCCGAAAACCCACATGTTATCAAATCCTAACCATGCAGTGTTTGAGGGTTGAAACTAATGCATAAAAACTGGGTAATAAAGGGATATGATCAAAGTGTTACTTGCCTTGCTGACGATCTGCAAACCCTAGAGACTCGTAGTAGCACGCTTCGCACTCCGGAAATTCTATCGCAAGCAAACAATAGCATACATAAGAACTCAAGCATAGATGCAAGGGTAAAACTAAGATGAGAAAGTCCAAACTGAAAGTTCAACTGAAGTGCTTCGATTTGCAAAAAGAATCAATCAAATCGGAGCTACAAAACTCAAACTACGATCAAAAGAAGTTTGAATTCAAATCTACTTGAAACCAAATTTTAAATTGTCAAAATCATGTTCAAGTTGGTTAACTGGAAAGAGGGGTTCGAGACGAAGATTTTGGCATTGACTTCACTGGATTTGGATGAGCGGTTAAAAAGTTGCGAGGGATTTAAGATCAAGGGCTAATCTCGGATAAAAATAATCGTGGATAGGTCCCTGGCCAAAAATAAAATAAAAAGAAAAGGCTTAAAACGTTCGTTAACAGAGACGAACGAACGAACGCATTCGCGAACAGATTCGTTCGGGCGAACGTTCGCTAAATAGCGGAACCGAAGAAAACCGAGAAAACCCTAACTCTAAAATAAAACCGATCTAAAGCGAAAACCGAAAAAAAAAACGGGGTGGTTTTTACCGGTTAGCCGGGGAAAGTCGTCGGCGGCAATGATGGAGGGATCTGGCGAGACGGAAAGGTGGG
>NC_057806.1:181822124-181840390 GCF_018294505.1 Triticum aestivum | reverse complement strand
CGGTAGCTGCAGCAGCAGCGGGCGGCAGGCGCGGCGGCGGCGGCGAAGCTCCGCGACGGAGGCGGGGTGTTGCGGCTGCTGCGGCTTGGGGCAGCGACGGTGGCTTGGGGTGAAGAGGGGGCCGGGGCGGGGTATTTAAAGAGGGGGTCGGCGGGCTTGGGGAGGGGGCAAGGCGGCGGGGAGGCGGAGTCCGCCTCGGACTCGGTCGGCGGCGGCTGCAGCTGCGGCCGGACTCCTCCGCTCGGGAGGAAGGCGGCGGCGCGGACTGGGCCGGCTAGGCCTTCGGCCCGGTCGGTCTGAAACGTTTTTTTATTTTTAAAATAAATTCCGTCGAAGAAAAATCCTAATAAAATATAAAAAAATCTAAAAATGGCAAAAACAATTTTCACCGTCTAAATAAAATATTTAAAACAAAGTGAACATTTTTCTGGCCTAATAATGCAATTTTGAAAAAATGCATATTTTTTCTAATTCAAATAAAATAGCAATAAAATCCCAAATTAAATATTTATTTGATTTTAAAAAAATTCTCCAATATTCCTCTCTTTTTGAAGAAGTCATATTATCTTCTCTCTTTTATTTTAATATAAGAAATATTTTTGGAGGGATAAATTATTAAAATCAAAATGATTCTCTTTTCAAATTTGAGAAAATTCAAATATGAAAATAAATGAAATCCTCAACTCTCTCCTTGGGTCATTGAGTTGCTTAGGATTTATAGGATCACAATCCAAAATGCAAATAAAAATATGATATGCATATGATAACCTATGTATAACTTCCAAATTGAAAATTGGGATGTTACAATTATTGCCTCTAGGGCATATTTCCTTCAGCTTAGAGTTCTAGGTGAAAGTTCAACTTAACAGTCTCCACTACAGTACCCGTATATAAAACGGTGTTTTGGAACCAAAGGCAAATTTTGTGTGCCTCTGAGATCTAGTGGGGGGTTGCTAGAATTTAGTCTATTTTGGGACAGCCCGATAGTAATTTCAGAAATTCCTAATAAATCCTAGAGGCCCACTTAGCCCATTCGTGTAAGGCAAGTGGTACTACTAAAGTTTAGTCCCACATTGCTAGTTTGGTAGGAGTTGGACCTCCTTATAAGGGAGGTTGTTTCCCCACATGTATGAGCATGAGTACAAGAGGTTCATTCATGCGCACTCCTCCTCCTCTGCCCGTCTCGCCACGCCTTGCCTCATCATGACGTGTCGCGCCGCGCCGCGCCGTGCCGCAGGAATGAGCAGAGCCGATGTCTGAATTTTTGCAACGCATGACAGGTATACGAATGGTCACATGAACGGCGCACCTCTTAGGCTGCAGGCTATTCGCTCCATCTCCCTCTTTTCCTTCACCTCCCGTTGCAGCCTATTTGCCCCCTTCTCATGTGCCTATAAAAGAGAGGTTGCTCCTCTCCATAGAGACACACAAGAACATCATCTTCCTCTCGCCACCGAGTTCCAACCTCTCTGAGCTACTAAAAGGTTATTCCCCATCCCGGCTTGCGGCGTGCACCACAGGTCGGGACAGTAGGCTTCCGAATCCCCACCTCTTTGAGTCCTATACGGGAGAAGGGTGATAAGGTTTTTGGGGAGCGCTCTACACGACTACTGACCGATTCATCACGGATGCTCCAGACACCGACGACCACTTCCCCAACGACGACTTCTTCCTCGACGTCGACAACCTCTTCGACGACATGGCCGGCGAGGACGTCGACCCCAAGACCAATGCTTCTGTCGTTGTTCCGTACATTCTCATGTTTTTTCTGTTTGAGATCCTGCAACAGTTTCTCCTTCTAGTATCTGCTCTACAAATGTTCTATTCTAGTTCACATGTGTAGATACTATTTGCCTTCTCTCTTTTAGATTACATGACTTGTTTTATCTCTACTATAATAGTCATATTTTATCTACTATTTCTATTAATAAAATCATATGGTAAATTGCTCATATTTCCAACAGTTGCAATTTGAGGGTCGACTTGCAACTAAGATGAAAAATAAACTATGGACCTAGTTGTGTGTCAAGGGTGGATTTGGAACTGGGATAACTACACAAAAATATGATAGTAGTTGCGAGTGAGGCTGGACTTGCAACTGGGATGAAAACAAATGGCCTAAGTCAGGGGTTGAACTTGCAACTGGAACAACAACAAAAATATGGGCCTAGTTGCGATTTGAGGGTGGGTATGTAATCGGCAACTACGCAAAACTACGAGACCAGTTGCGATTCGAGAGATAACTATGAGCCTAGTTGCGAGTCAAGGATGGTCTTGCAACTAGGATGGAAACAAACTACAGTTTGAGTTTTGAATCAAGGGTGGATTTGCAACTAGGATGAAAAACAAACTATGGGCCTAGTTGTGAGTCAAGAATGGACTTGCAACTAGGAAAACTACACAAAACTACAATACCAATTGTGAGTCGAGGGTGGTGTTGCAACTAGGACAATAACAAACTACGAGCCTAGTTGTGAGTCGAGCGTGGACTTTGCAACTGGGATGAAAAACAAAACATATGTCCAGTTTGCAAGTCAAGAGTGGACTTGCCACTATGACCACTATGAAATTACAAGCCTAGTTGCGAGCCAAGGATCGACTTACAACTAGGATGAAACAAACTACGGTCCTAGTTGCGAGTCAAGGACGGACTTGCAACTAGGACACCTTCACAAAACTACGATACCATTTGCGAGTCGAGGGTGGACATGCAATTGGGACAATAACAAACTATAAGCCCAATTATGAGTCAAGCATGGACTTGCAACTAGGATGAAAATCAAAGCACATGCCCAGTTGTGAATCGAGGGTGCACTTGCAACTGGGACAACTACGAGTCCATTTGCAAGTCGAGGATGGACTTGCAACCGGGACAATACGAAACTACGACCAAGTTGTGAATCAAGGGTCGACTTGATACTTGGATGGGCTAAGTTACGAGTCAAGGGACTTGCAACTGTGATTAAAGATACATGCTCCACTTGCGAGTCGAGTGTGGGCTTGAAACTCGGATAACTACGAGCCTAATTGCGAGTCGAGGGCGAACTTGCAACTAGGACAATTATAAAACTACAAGCCTAGTTATGAGTGAGGCTTCGACTCGCAACTGGGATGAAACAATTTACGAGCCCAATTGTGTGTTAAGGGTGGACCTGCAACTTGTATGAAAAACAAAACATTGACCGAGTTATGAGTCAAGGGTGAGCTTGCAACTTGGATTAAACAAACTACAAATTTGTGAGTCGAGAATAAACTTGCAACTGGGACAATAACAAACTACGAGACCAATTGCAAGTCAAGTGCGGACTTGCAGCTGAGATGAAAAATAAAACATATGACCAATTGCATGTCGAGCGTGTTTTGGCGTACGAGCCTGAATCAAGGGTGGACTCTACAAATTCTCTACCAGAACACAAAAAACGAACAACAAAAACAAACAAAAAAGAAAGGGCCACATCATCAAAACGACAATATACATGGGTCCAAGTGAAAAGAAACGCGAGAACAGGCCGACACAAAAAAAAACAGGGCAAGAGGACGCACGACAAAAAATAACGAGCTACGGGTGCCCATGCTTAAGTTTGTGTGAATATTGAAGCAAACAAACTGGACGGATATAGACTTAGATGAGACATCACTATATCTCATATAGATGAGATTAGCCAATCCAAAAGAAAAAATATATCAAATTACTCTCTGCTCTAGCTACACATTCGAACCAAATTAAACACAAACAAGAAATAAAAAGACACGTTGCCCTTCACAAGAAGATGCAACCCACGAAATAAACCCAATACACAAAATATAAAAAACGGCACACTGTCATTTCATGCCTCACTGCTTCATGGGGACAAATAGAAAACATGACGCAACAACAACAAGCACGGCTCAAAAGTCGTACGGCATGTGAGGTAGATGAGATATTGTTAAGTCTCTTCTAGACGAGAATTAGCAAAACCAATCTGAAACGCGACCCTAGGATCACGCCATGAAAACGGCCCAACAAAAGCCGCACCCGCGAGCAGGCCGACAAGTAGATACCAGATGCACAACGCGACACGAGACGCATGCGACAAAAACAACCCGCGATCAAGATTTGCATGACATTTAAACCAAACAGATGTCCAAGTGAAAAAAAATCAATTATTTAAAACAAATAAATAAAAGAAGAAAGATGAAAAACTAAAGATAAAAAAAGAAAAAATGTAAATATAAAATATAAATAAAAGACCAAAAAGTCATGAATTTAAAATAGTTCATAATTTAAAACAAATTAATTAAATGGAAAAAAGAAAACAACAAAAAACATAGCAACCCATATAGAAATAGGAAAGACTAAAATCCATGAGAAAGACAGCCACACGGAGTGAGACAAAGACGCTGCGTGAGCGCACTTCAAAAGAACACGAATCTTAATGTTTTTATCAAACGGCTTAAAAGTTGGATGTAAGCTAACTAATTCACGTCTAAATGTGAATTAACAAATATGAACTTACATACCCTAGGCATGGTAACTTTTGACCCAAAAAAGATCATCAAAACACACCAATGTAGGATCTAATTTCGAAGGTCTTCCTTTCCCTTGGCCTCCAACTATTCCTTTCCCTTGGCCTGCTTCTTTTTTACTCAGAATCCAAGTCTTACGAGGTGGGCTGGACAACGTACATAGTGAGTGTATTGCTACAATGTGAAGCTTATTCGAAGGACCCTTGCCTTTTGTTTAGCTTGAGACTCAATCATTGTGGCTCTAGTACGAATCTAGTCACGACAGATAAAATGGTGAAAACGAACTTTGAATCCAGCGAACGGCTTAAGTTACAAATCATTTTGAATTTTTCAAATAGAGAAGAATTTAGAATGACATAAGCATTTATTTTCTAGTGCATGCAATGCATACATGACCACATGAAAACAAGAGGATGAAGTGTTTGCATCTATGCAATACAATGCAAGTAAGTGAAGTCCATATATAAATTCGAATATGGAGTGCTAACAATTTAATTGCATAGCTCATGAGGAGAGGTAGGCAATGTATATATAACTAGATGATGACTCGTGCGCTACTGCAGGAACCTTTCCAAAAGCAATCATTAAAGCTGCTACAAAATCTAAAACTAATGGGAAGCAAATGTAAGCTTAAAATAAAAATAAAATAGAAAGAGTATAAAAAAGAAGAAAAATTGAATGTGTGAAGGATGAATTGTGTGAGTACACTACAATCACCCAACATATACTGTCAATACAAAATCTAATGCAAAAAATAACTTATGACTAATATGTATGAATCGATGATGTGGATAACTTATAACTAACATGTATGAATTGATGATGTGATATGCTTCATGCATAGAGTAATGCAAAAATAATGTAATTTATTACTATGACCTACTCCCTTTGTTTCTAAATATAAGTCTTTTTAGATATTTCAAATGGACTACAATATACGAATGTATATAGACATATTTTATAGTATATATTCACTCATTTTGCTTCGTATGTTGTCACTTGTTAAAATCTCTAAAAAAGACTTATATTTGAGAACGGAGGGAGTACTTAGGTGACATGGTTGCATGTCTAAAAAAATAGGTAGTGATTTGTAGCTATTTAAAAATTGAAGATGCGGTATAACTCAAATCCTATATACTATATATACCTAAAAGGTTCAGCCCCACTATTTTATTTATCTTACTGCTACCTATCCACCTCATTACATTTGTCCCCACACATGCCACCTCCCATTTAAATATACATGCAAGGTATCCACATCATCAAGCACCCATGCAACCATTGAACTTTTTGTTTTGAATCAAACAATGATCGATTGCCTTGATGATGGTTACAGAAAGCTTATATATCCCCAGAGAGACGCGACGATCCTGGGAGGGATGCGTCGGTTCCAGGCAGACGGGAGAGAGGTGTCGGTTGTGAGAGCAACCGTACGGCCATTCGGGGCAAGGGGAGATTTTCCCCCTAATTACATAATTAGTTTTGACACTCCCCCTAACCTAGGCTTGACCGTGTAGAATCATCTTCACAATTCTCCGGGAAGCTCTATCATCTCAAAAGATTCTCCTTCAAAGTTCTTCATAAATTTTTTGATGAGATCCTGAAACATATACTCACAAAGAAAGATAGTGTAATGTGATGTTTGAACAAGAATGTCTCAAGAAGAGACTCCCCCTGACGGTTGCAAGTCCCGAAGTCGTCGCATACCAATTCCATGAACATATTTCTGGAATGTAGAATTTGGTAGAGACTTGGTAAATAAATCAGCAAGATTTTCGCATGATTTAATTCCCAAGACGTTTATTTCCCTGCTTTGCTGAAGATCATGGGGGGGGGACCACTTAGGAGAAATATGCTTAGTGATATTACTCTTGATGTATCATGTTTGCATCTGTGCAACACAGGTCGTATTATCTTCATAGATAATGGTTGGTGATTCTATCGAACCAATTCCACATGACTATTGTATGTGGTTTATCATTCTGTGAAGCCATACACATTCGCATCTTGCTTCAAATAATGAAATTATTTCAAAATGATTGGTAGAAGTTGCCACCAGAGTCTGTTCCGAAGACTTCCATGATATAGGAGTGCCACCATGTAGGAACACGAAACCGGTCTGTGATCTGGCATTATGGGGATCAGACAAATAGCCAGCATCTGCATATCCAATCATATCGGAGTCCTGATTTTTCTGGAACTAGAAAATTGGGCCAAAATCCTTTGTGCCTTGGAGATATCTAAAGATATTCTTCACTCTAGACCAGTGATGTTTGGTGGGAGTTGCACTATGTCTAGCAAGTAGATTCACTACTAATGCAATATCAAGTCTTGTGCAATTTGCAAGATACATAAGCGCTCCAACGGCACTGAGGTATGGAACTTCAGGTCCCAACACCTCTTCTCCATCATCCCTTGGTCTGAACGGATCTTTCTCTACGTCTAGAGATCGAACCACCATGGGAGTTCTAGTTGGATAGGATTTGTCCATATTTAATTTCTCCAATATTTTCTGGATATAGGCAGATTGGTGTACCATGATTCCCGAGGGAAGGTGCTCAAGTTGAATACCTAAGCAAAATTTGGTTTTACCCAAATCCTTCATCTCAAATTCCATCTTTAGGTGATTGCGTGCTTCATCAATGTCTGGTGTGTTGCCGATGATGTTGAGATAATCAACATACACAGAAATGATGCAAAATCATGTAGAGGACTTTTTGATGAAGACACATGGGCAATCAACACTATTGGAGTAACCTTTATGAAGAAGGAACTCACTCAGTCGGTTGTACCACATCCGTCCTGACTGCCTTAAGCCATATAATGACTTATTCAGCTTTACACAATACATGTTGCGTTTTGCACTTTCATTCGGGACAGAGATCCCGTCAGGAACCTTCCTATATATGTCTGAATCTAGTGAGCCATAAAGATATGCGGTCACGACATCCATCAACTGCATAGATAGACGATTTTGCACTACCAATGATATAAGATATCGAAAAGTGGTTGCACTCATTACCGGAGAATATGTTTCAGTGAAATCAATCTTTTCAGCAAAATATATGTCGACAATCGTAGTCTTACGGCCAAATGATTCTCCAGAATCAACATAATTGATGGAAATTTTCAGCACCCCTAGTGACTCTTCGTGATTTCCCAATACGATTGAGTCTGGGTGTTCCGATGTCCCAATCAGTTTGTGTACACTGCAGCTAGATTGTGGAGGTTGCCCTTCCACTGGGTGTATACTACACATCAGGTGTTTGTCAACGTTGAGTTGACCTAGATTTACTGACTCCGAGGTTTTTCTCCTCGATTTCCTTTGATGCTTGCTAGAAGCATGCTCCAGGTCAGAGACCGTACTACTCCCCCTCTTTTTAGGAATAGGAAGTTGAGTGGTTTTTATTGGTACCTCCACTCTTTCTGGCGCGTTTCTGGCCGGATTTAAGGATTTTGTAACACCTTTCAGATCTGTAAATGAATCTGGCAGGTTATTTGCAAGATGTTGCAAATTAATGATCTTCCGAACTTGAAGTTCGGTCTCATGGGTACGTGGATCAGAGGATGAAATGGCATGAGCATTCCAATCAATTTCCCGGTATTCTTGCTGTTACTTGAGATCTCCCCCTAATGCCGGCAAATGTTCCTCATTAAATATGCAATCAGCGTGACGGGCTGTGAACAGATCCCCGGTTAGGGGTTCCAGGTACTTGATAATCGACGGCGATTTGTACCCCACATAGATCCCCAACTTCCTGTGTTGGCCCATAGATGTACACTGTGGTGGTGAGATCAGGATGTATGCAGCACATCTGAACTTGCGCAGATGGGAAATGCTTGGAGGATTTCCACGTACCAATTCTAGAGGGGAAGAACTGTGATATGCAGTTGGCCTCAATTGTATCAAGTCAGCAGCGTGTAAAACAGCGTGACCCCAACAACAGGTTGGCAAGTTGCAATTTGTCAACAAAGGTCTTGCAATGAGTTTGATCCTCTTAATCAATGCTTCGGCCGAACCATTTTGTGTATGGACATATGGAACAGAGTGTTGAACTTCAATCCCCAAAGCCATGCAATAATCATTGAAAGCACGTGAGGAGAATTCTGTAGCATCGTCCATTCAAATTAACTTAATTCGACTTTTAGGATAATGGGCTTGCAACTTAATGACTTGCCTCATTATCTTGGCAAATGCATGGTTTCGTGTGGATAGAAGACACACATGTGACCATCGTGTAGATGCGTCAGTCAGAACCATGAAACACCGGAAAGGTCCAGATAATGGCTGAATGGGACCACAAATGTCTCCTTGAATACGTAGGAACTGAAGTGGTTTAGCTTGTATTTTGAGGTGCGAGGGCCCCAAAATTAGCTTTCACGTGGCACAAGATGTGCACACAAAATCAGAAGATTGAGGAAATTTTGACTCAAGCAAATTATGACCAATGGAATTGCTAGTAATTTTTCTCATCATCCCTATCCCGGGATGGCCTACGCGATCATGCTAGGTTTGGAATGCGTTAACATTCTGAAAAATTACTTTGTATGCAACATATTCTACGGGTTTGATGTACGTATAGTACAAATCAGACGATAGAGAAGGAATTTTTCTCATGTACCTTTTTGCCATATCCGTGGTCTTTGGTAAAGAGTAGATACTCCTCTTTGTTGTCTTCATGGGTTTCAATGTGAAAACCATTTTTACAGATATCGAGATAACTGATCAGGGTACGTAAAGAATCGGGATACAATAAAGCATCCTCAATTGTCACTTGTGTACCACTTGGGAGGGTGAATATGGCACGTCCAGTACCAACAATCATTGTATTGCGTCCAGCGATGGTTAGAATATCTCCATTCATCTTTTTCAAAGTTTGAAAATATTTCATCTCCCTCAGTATGGAGTTTGTGGTACCACTGTCCACAAGGCATAAATCCTCTTTCATTGGATTGCCCCCTTAGAAAACTATATAAAACAAAGAATTTTCAATAAGAAAAACCTCATAGTAATATATAGAATATAATTTATTATATCAAATGTGCTGATACAATACAGTATAAAGACAACAACAAACTTATGTTCTTATTACAATCATCACAAATGGACATAATTAAGTAGATCACTAAGGAGATTCAGGGACTAGTCGAAGTCGCCAAACACGTTGTTTGCGGTGAACTCAATCAACGTGTTCTCCATTTCAGCAGTATCCTCAGGCAGACAAGGAACCACGACGTTGCTCGGTCCAGGAGGAACATCGTGCGAACCACCAGCTCCTTTTGCGTTATCCGGATGAAGTTTGAAGTTGGCTCCAAATCTTTTACCTTGAGGTGCTTTGCGTCCCTGAGATTGCTGGTACAGCATAATCAGATGCTTGGGCATTGTGCACTTTTCAGTAGAATACGTGTAGCATCCACACTTGTTGCAAAGCTTGGATTTATCAAACCTGGGCTTTGAAGTGCCTTTTCCTTTGACTGGGTATCTAGATCTCCCGTTCCCATTGCGCTTTTGCTTATGCTCGAAATTGGATTGTTTACCCTAAGAGGTACCATTAAACTTTTGACTATTTGCAACATTTAGATGGACTTCAGGTAAAGGTTGTGCCCCAACTGGGCGCTGAGAGCCATTCTTAGCGAGAAGCTCATCATGCTTTTCTGCCTGAAGTAACATGTGAATAAGCTCGGAATAGGCAGTGTAGTTACGAGCACGGTATTGCTGTTGGAGCATCCTATCTGAAGGGAGCATAGTAGACAAAGTTTTCTCTATCTTCTCCCCCTCAGTAGGTTCCTTCTCACAAAAGCGTAGTTTGGAACATATCTTATGAACAATATGATTGTACTCACCGATGGACTTGAAATCCTGAAGACGGAGATGAGTCCAATCATGGAGTGCTTTTGACAGGACTACTGCCTTCTGTTGTTCATACCTTGTTTTGAGGGCCAGAAACAGAGTACTAGGAGATTCCTCCTGTAAATACTCAGACTTGAGATCTGGATGAATATGGTGCCTTATGGTGAATAAAGTAGCATAGTTCTGCTGTTCTATCAATGGTGTGGCCCCAGCCAAGAGAGGAGTCTCTGGGGTTGTATTGCACGCGCTATCCCATAGGACACAAGACTGATCTTGATGTCCATAGCCCATGTAGGTTAATTGTGGCCATTGAGGGCAAGCTCCTCAAACTCTTTGGCGGTCATCTTTGCCTACATGGGAAAACCAGAGATAGTTAATTTACGGGTGGTAAATTAAAAACCATCATGGTTTTGTAATAAGAATGCAAAAATTTGATACTCAAGTGTAAACTTGAAAAATTCTCAACCTCAATTGTGTAAACATAACACTTTGAAGATCACTCAGATCTCACAGTAATAGGCTGCATGGCCATTACCTTGTGTATGTTACAATTTAGATATAAGGAATACACGTTGAAGGAAATCGCTTGTCGGGATTGACAAAGCGTAGACCTCACAGTAAGAGAGGATAGTCTGCAAATGTGCAGTAGATCATAACTCATTACCTTGTGATTCCAAATAAGACGAGGGAGAAATATTCAAAAATTTGCAAGTTTGATATGCGAGAGAAGATTTCAACCGCAAAAACATGTTCAATAAAAATGAGATGTGGTAAACACATGGAACATGTCATTCTTCTCGAATGAAATTCGGTACTTTATTTATATTATAAATCCATTACATAATATAAACACACTAATAATTACACAAGTCCTAACCTAGATTTAATCTAGAACTGGACTAGAATGTAAGTAGCAGTCAAACTAGGTACTAAACATAGTCTAAAACTGCACTAATACAATAATTAGTACTAATGTTTAACTAAAAAGAAAAAAATGAATTATGAAGGGGCAGGCCAGGACGCCTGGGCCGGCGCCACGGCCTTTGGCCGGCCCGCAGCCTCCCCACCGCATAATAAGAGGAGGCGAGGGGAGTGGCGGTTACGGATAAGGGATCCGCCCCGACCCGCTCCACCTCTCGATCCCCTCCACCTGCTCTTGACGGCGCCAGCGACTGGAATGGCCGCCGCAGCCCCTCGCGGCGCCGAAGGTCACCGGCGCAGCACCGACGAGCCTTCCTCGTCCGAAGAAGACGCGATGACGACGGGGTCCAGGCGAGCACCCTCTGGCGCGGCGCTAGCGAGGCGAGGCTCGCCAGAGCCCATGAACCGGGGCGGTGGATGGGGTGGCGGTCGATGGGGCGACGGCGTGCCCGAAGAGACACCCGAAGCGCCGTGCCGCACGGCTGCTCGAGCCCGCTGCCATCTCCCCCTGAAGCAGGGCGTTGGTGTTGGTGCCCTCCATGCCGGCTCCAAGACGGACGACGCCGGTAGGCGCGGAGACGAAGGCGAGTGCCTCCTCCTCATTCACCACGGCGCGCAACGGCACCGCGGCATAGCCATGCGGGCGGCGGCTCGGGCCAGTGGCTACGGCATCCTGTGTCGGCGTCGACGGCGGGAGCCACCCTGCCGATGGAGGAGGGGGTGGAGGCGGAGACCCGGGGGGTGCGGTTGCGGCGCCATGCACCATAGGGGCGCTCGGATCGGCCACAAGCCATGGGTCGAGCCCCTTGTTCACTGACGGCGCATGCATAGCAGCGCCAAGGCCGTGCCCGTGGGCGTGGCAAGCACCAAGAGCGGCGCGTCCGACGACGCCATGGCCGCGTCCAGCGACTCGGTGACCACCATAGGCGCCACATCCAGTGGCGTGGTGACCACAACGACCAGCGGCGCAACGGCCGAAACAACGGATGGCCTGCACCATGCGATAGAAGCGCCGAAGGCCACCAACGCCATGGTAGCGACAACGGTAGCAACGACCATCCTCACGGATCAAGCGGAGAAAGAAGGAAACAAGGTCAGGCATCTCACCAGCGGCGAGTGCTCTCTCTCTTCTCCTTTCTCTGTTGCCTTTCTCGCTCTCGCTGGCTGTTCTAGCGTGGCTGATAACGTGTTCCAAATCAAACAATGAACAATTGCCTTGACAATGGTTACAGAAAGCTTATATATCCCCATAGAGACGCGACGATCCTGGGAGGGATGCGTCGGTTCTAGGCAGACAGGAGAGAGGCGTTGGTTGCGAGAGCAACCGTACGGCCGTTCGGGGCAAGGGGAGATTTTCCCCCTAATTACATAATTAGTTTTGACACTTTTCACTTTCTATCACATGCAAACCCTCATTATTATTATTATTTTCAACAATAAATATTTAATAATTGAACTCAAGTGTCACAAGACAATATAACATTCAGCCACCCTTCATTTACCTCTAGGTGGAATGTGGTGTGGTACTATACTCATATATTCGAGTTTATTTTTGATAAGGTCATTGCTAAAAATTTCCGCAAGAAAGCACAGGCGTTATCTAGTAAAAATGGTAAACCTATTTGTGCCATCCACACTGCGTGATTCTCTTGCGCGGAAGCCCATTTAGAAGTTAGCTTTACAACATACAGAGGCCACTCAACATTCTAAACACTGTTTGAACACATGAGTAGCGCTCTTATATTAGTTTACCGAGGGAGCACTAGTTTTCTCAAAAAAAAAAAGCTAAATAGTACTCCCTCCGTCCCAAAATGTAAGACTTTTTTGACACTGATAGTATCAAAAAACGTCTTACATTTTGGGTCGGAGGAAATACTAGTTTTAAATTGCGTGTTTACAGCCACAATGACAGGACAAGTTATCTTCAAAACATATATAATCAGATAACTAGAGACAAGTTACCAGGCACCAGCCGATGCATCCTCAAGCCTTTTCTCAAGTCGAGTGCACCTGTCTTGCCTAGAGTTCAGATCAGATTGCCACCATCGACGCCGCAGTCTTACCTAGAGTTTAGATCAAATTCCCCCGATCGCCGCCACTCCTCTTGCATATCAGAGTTTCCATTCTCTGGCTCATTCTCATCATTGAGGAAATCCTCAGATGGATCATCATCATCCCTTTGAGTGTTTTCCCATCCATCTTCAACCTGTTGTTGTGCCATGTCATGACTAGGACCATCATCGCCTTGGGAAGCAGCAGCATTGGCCCTCAAAGGGCCATGACCAATCACCTCAGGGTGTGCTTGAGCTTCCACTCGAGCATGCTCAGCCATGGCCATACGCATCTTAGCTTCAGCAGCCTCGCGGCCTGCTTTCTCCCTAGATTCTATCTCTGCTCTTAGTTCCATCGAAGCCTGCTTCTCCTCCTGTAACAAAGCTTGCTCTAGCATGAGTCGCTCCTCCGATCGAAACTCACCAATGGCCCTTTTCTTGGTCATTATGTTGTATGCCAACACTTGCTTCTCAAAAGTTGTTGTGAACTCAGCAATTTTTACCAGAATGTTATGATCCCATTGCTGAAGACGAGAGGGAATCTGGCCAGTTGCGTCGCTGTCAAGGATCCTGTCATCTTCTTCAGCCTCGTAGTCAGCAACAACATGGTAAGGCAATAACCTGATTTTTGCGGCAATGGAACAGAGTGTATCAGTACCTTTGGATAGGGAAGTTAAGTGGAAAAAACCTTTCAAAAGTGTTACTGATTGAAACTGCTCGCCTAACTCTAAACAATGGTTAACACGATTTAAGAGGCGTTACTGACAGGAATGTGGTATGCCTTTTCTAAGTTGACTGACAAATTAAGCAACATGTTGCCATTTTAATATATCAGGCCAGGCAATGCAACACGCCAAATCATTTATTCACATAACTAACATATATTCACATTTTCCAAAAGTCATGCTTTTGTCGGAAAGCAAAAGGAATATAGAACCCGAAAATTCGTTTCTGAGCCCGAGCTCAGATGGATCTGATATCTAAATTGCCCCTCCTCCTCCGGATCACTGCACTGTGTATTTCTCCCTGTACGCGTCAGTTGTATCTTCAGCGCATTTCAACCGGACCCCATGCATTAACTGCCGTCCCCAACGTCTCGAACATCTAGGTACAGCAGTTCTGTGGACGGCCTATTCCGCGTCTGTGATGGCCCCAGCTAATAACAGCCACCAACCCGTCACTGGATAAGAAACACGTGAACCCCTCTGCCACTTTCACTCCCACCTTTTTTCACTCAGTCGAAAACAATCTGGCCGCTGCCACCAAATCGAGAGCCATGTCCGCCTCCAGTGCTTCATCCTACTCCGCCGAGCAGCAGGAGCTTCTCCCCCTCATCCCTTGCCTCTTCTGCAGCAAATGTTTGGTGACATCTATCGCCCACAAAGGACAGAATCCTTGATCCAGATTCTACAAGTGTGAATGACAATGCAAGTCTTCGCACCCTGTAAATCCACAAGCTGTAGTGCCCATTTGATGGTTGTGAACTCACGCAACCCATTGTCTTTTGCTTGGTATTTTTGTTTCTAGGATGGCTTGTGCCCCTTATTTGAATTCCAGGACAAGTATGCCCATCAGCTCGGACAGCTGCCGATGGCTGCCCTTGCTCCTGCAGCCCTGGCGCCCACACCCAGTTCCAGTGGCTGTGCGTCAGGACCACGGACCGACCGCCGTCCAGCCCACCCCGCGCAATGCAACGGCGAATGCTCCTATGTCCTAATGCACACCAGCAGCGCACGCATGGTGCATCCAGCAGCCAGCCGGTGACACCCAAGGTTGCTGACGCGCACGGCGACTGCGCACTAGCTCCGCCCAAGTACTGTCAGCTTGCTCATAGCGTGCGCTATTCCTTAGGGGTTAATAGCTCGTAGTTGAGTCACTCCATGAAACTTATGTGTGCACTAATGGACCTATAAGGACGTTCTAGCAGATTGGTCAGATTAATTTGCCTGCTCGTGTTCGCCCCTGTAATCACTTACCCTTGTAAAATTTCTTTTTAGAACAACTTACCCTTGTAATGGCACGGTCAGCTTGTCAGCTTTGTATTCAAAAGAAAAAAAGCTTGTCAACGATGTAATCGTGAGTATCATTTTCTGAGCCACGGTCCTGTTGCAGCCCAAAGTTACTAACACCCCGACTCCAGGGACAGCTATGAGCCTGCAATGTGAGCCACAGCTCGGATTGTCACCGTGACTGGATCTCCTCATCCAGTACGAAAACTCACGGTGCTGGCCCACCGAACGCCTATGTACGAGACTGCTCCACCCCATATTTCCTCCACCTGCCCCATTATCTCGCACAGGCAGCTGTCACGTCGACTGACTTTCATGAATGCCAGGGATTTCGGGTTCAGATAGTCCTGAGCACTGAAACGCCATTCTCTGTAGAACCAAATTTTATGTGAAAGGGCTATTCCAGGACATCCCCTTGGAGCATCTCTAGCAGACCCCTTAAAACGGGGCACCCCGTAAAAATCCGGCGACTATACGGGTTTGGCCCATTTTTTGGGCCAGACCAGAGCTCGTACAGTCGCCCGGCCCGTAAGTTTTTTTACAGTGGCTCGCAACCCCACTCCCCTCCCGCGCATGTAAGGGTTTGCAGCTGAAATACGGGTCGAAACCCTATCCGCGCGCCGCCGCAATTCCCAATCCCCCTTCTCGATTTCTCACCGCCGGCGACTTAAATTCCCCCTCTCCCCTCTCGAAGTGGTGCGGAATGTGGTCGGCGGGCCACGGCGCCGGCTATGGCGACGACCCCGAGCGGAGGCGGTGCGACGCCTCCGACGCCGCGAGGAAAAGGGCTGCCCGTAGGTACACAAACAACGGGCTCTCGCCGCCGCCGTCGCTCCTCCGCCGCGAGACGGAGGAGTACAACCGCAAGTAGGCGCTCCTCAGCCGCGGGCTGTCCTCCGGCTCCTCTGCCATGGGCAGCTCCTCTGCCGGTGCCTTGAGCTCACGGACGCCACTCATGCCGGTCAAAAGAGAGCCGGAGGAGCTCCCGCTGCTCCGCGCGGTGAAGAGGGGGCCAGAGGCGGAGCCGAAGTGGCGGGGCCCGCCGAAGTGGCGGGGCGTCTTCGGGCCGGAGGATTACCTCCCCCGGCAGAGGCGGACGTCATGGAAGCCGCCATCGTCGCGCGCTCTGCGCAGGAGAAGGCGGAGCAGCGCCGTCGACGGGACGCTGACATCAACAAAATCTTCCTCAAGCAGGGGATGGCGGCGGCGCAGGAGTTTGCAGCCAACATGGAAGAGTGGCGCCTCGTAAAAACGAAGCAGGACGAGGTCTACGTCGACCTCGTCTCCAACGACGAGGACTGAGCTCCTCCGCCGCCGCAGCGTCGCCGCCGCAATCGCCCCGGCTCCGATGAGCACAATTTTGTAATTAGGGTTACGGTGGTGCCTGCTCCTTCAAATATTAGTTGTAAAAATTCTACTTTGTATGACTTTTTAAGATGATCAAGTGCTAGTAGTTCTACTGAACTAGTTCAATTTCTCGCGCGAATGTGTGATTTCAAATTTTGCGGGTTCATATTCGGTTGCTGTTCTGTCACGGCTGTTTTCGGCCCGTATCCGAAGACAACCGCGAACTGTAAACGCGCTATAAGGGTCCGTGATATAAAGGGTCTGCTAGAGATCTTACATCCTATCCACTTTTACAACTGAAAATGCCCACGGTAGCCCCTGAACTACCCTGAGAGTGAAATGAACAACTAAAATTTAACCCTTGGCACAATACCAACCTGGTTTGTTGTTAACTGTGGCCATCTACTTGGGCAGTTAATGCTGAGTCAGAAGATTAATTAGCCCAATCAGGTTATTCATGGCACAGTGACCATGTAGACAAGGAGCACGATGGGATAACTTGGCAAAGGGTCCGAGCAGTGGGGATAGGGCACTCACCCTCAACAAGCAGCAACAGGGCTCATCTCTGTCAGGACTAGTGGTTCCAAAGCTTACAAAACTTAGGTCATGTAACAGACTTGGCCACCAAGAAACATATCTCCTTCCTAACAAACCGGTCCCTATTTATTCAAATTGGACTAGTATCTTTGCCTGATATGGCAGTTCTCTCCCTAACACAATTATACTATCAACTAACACTATTTGGTTCCTAGTTGCCGATATCTGTCTAGACGGTGGATTGGCTGGCTGACACTATTGAGTCATAACACTCCAGCCCGCTTTACCAGATGGCATGTCATTGTGCCATCGACTGGCATCTAAGAATGCATGCCCATTAGAACCAAATACCAATGCTGATGAGCGACTGAGAAGCACTGTCATAGATCTCCAATCCTTGTCTGTCAAAGTCAGCCCATCACAGGTGTCGGAACTTGAACGGGTCCATATAACGATGAACTTGATAGTCGCTAGGTATACCTAGATGTCCATTCCAGGATGACTCTCCACATGAAGTGAGTGCTGATGTTGGGGTAGTGAAGGTAGACACTAAACACCCATCAACATGTAGTCCTAGAAAGAATGATGGCTGACTTGCAGGTGGTCATGGTCTGACGAAGAAACGAATGAAGGTAGCAGTGGTGTGCGGAAACTACTTGATCACGCTGTCATTAGTGTTCATTAGTGTATGATGGTAGTCGCCCATGTTCATGACGAGATCATAGGTGGCCTACCATGAGATGTTAAGGTAGTGAAGGTAAACACTAAACACCGATCAACATGTAGTCCAAGAAAGAATGATGGCTGACTTGCAGGCGGTCATGACCCAACTAAGAAACGAATATGGTAGCAGTGGTGTACAGAACTACTTGATCACGCTGACATCAGTGTATGATGTTAGTCGTCCATGACAAGATCATAGGTGGCCTACCACACGAGCATGTGGAAGGAGACTGAAAGTGCATCTCCATTATACCCTAGTTGGTTTTGATAATTTATGACGGAATCATTGAGAGGACTAATGTTGTATGAGCTTATTTACAA
>NC_057806.1:181813578-181821804 GCF_018294505.1 Triticum aestivum | reverse complement strand
CCCCACTCACACAAAATCCTTTCTAGGGATCCAATTCTTATCGAGTCTGACTCATAATGATCATTTCTCTTTAGCAAAGAATGATCTTGGTCATCAAAGGACGGAACAATTACTTATGATACCTAATTGGCATCGATAGCAAGAATCTAATGAATTATGAGTTTAATGGATTCTCTTTAGCAGTTATTGTCCTCGTCATTTTCTAGGCTTTTAGTGAATCCAAGATTCACATTGAGTATAGGACAACCATACTATAAAGAGGGGCACAAGTTGTCGGCGTCCTGGGACCGGGGGTGCCCAGACTTGCCTGCCTGCGGCCCATGACGTGGCTCCATCGACGGTCTGGTACAGCCCAGCTTCAGGATCAACAACCCAAGACCCTCGCGAGGGGCCAAGCCTCGCGAGGCAGACGACACAAAGACCTCCTCGAGGGGCAGTCTTCCCAAGCTGGCTCCCAAGGAGTGGAGATATCTATGCAAGATGCACCTCGTGAGGTTCAGATGACGTGAGCCGTGACGACCAAGACCAAGCGGGCGCCCGCGGGCGCAGTGTACCAGTTTCCTCATTGGTGCTAAGAAGGCAAGCGCAGGCACGGAGTCCCGAGGAATCAAGCAAAGGTTTCCATTTCGGTGCAACAAGACCAAGACCGCCAGGACGGCAGAGCGGAGGTCATCGTCGAGCCAACCACGGCGTCACGACCAGGAGCTTTTGGCAGGCAAAGACTACTTTTGTCAAGATAGCATGTACTAGTTGTCTTCCTTCAAATTTGGCCTTTGTGGGATCCCTTCCCGCCTTACATTTGGAAAGAGGATCAAGGCCACTATAAATAGGACTTAGCCACCACCATAGAAGGAGGGATCATTCAGATCATCCTCTCACCCACCAGCTCATCGAGCACAAGAACACTACTCCTCCTGAGGCTGTTCTCCACTGTACTAGTTCATCGGTTCATCCTCAGTCCCTCGAGACCAATCCACCACAAAGCAGGAGTAGGGTTTTACACCGCAAAGTGGCCCGAACCTGGATAAACTGCTATGTCTTTTGTTCATCCAGTTCGTCGAGCTAGGCTGTGGGATTAGCGAGCAGACAAACTAGGGAGGACGAGTTCTTCGCACGCACCCCAGAGTTCGAACATCTCAAGGGTCTACGGAACCCTGAATCCGACATTTGGCGCGCCGGGTAGGGGAACGTCGGACCCTCTCTTCCGTCGATCGACCCGCCACCGCTCCACCGCTTCCATGGCTGACGCCCATCGAGCCCGTGCTGAGCGTCGGGCCGCCCTCGCCGCTCGCGTCGCCCAGACGGCGCCTGCCGGCGGGCCTCCCCGTCGTTCTCCACCGCCTGCCGCCAACGCATCCACCGGCCCAGCAGGGCACGAGCAGCAAGCTTCGTAGCTGCACCCCTCCGTGCGGCGTGATGGGCGCACGGCCACCTCGTCGCTGACTCCGGTTGGTTCGTCATCTCATGCTCGTCGCGCACCGGCGGACGCGCAAGCTGCATTGCTCATGGCGCGCGAGCTCCTACGCTACCACCCGTCGACAACTTCTACGAAGAGTGGCTGGACCGCATCACCAAGCTAGTCAGCGCCACTGGGGACTCTCCTGCACCGTCTCTCTCGCTGCCTCGCCCGCCGCCTGCTACGAACGTCGTAGCCCATGGAGCACCTCCTCCACCTCCCCGTCAAGACGTCGCCCTTGGACCACGGCGCGCGGCCCCACGGCATGACCCACCGCGCAAGGCGCCTGCGCGTGAAGAAGAAAGCTGCCAGGAGGTCCAGCGGCCGCAAGAGGATGCTCCTGCACTCCCAGCACCACCACGTCAAGACCGCACGCCGCCTGATCAGCCTCCACCTCTACGACGGGCTCCCTTGACTACCGCGGACTGCCGTGCCTTCACTCCGGAGCTTCGCAGCATCGTCTAGCCGAGGAAGTTCAAGCCTGACCTACCTCCACGCTACGACGGCACCCCCGACCCTGCTGAGTTCCTTCTGAGCATCGAGGCGGCCAACGGCGATGAGAAGGTCATGGCGAACCGGTTTCCCATGGCCCTCAAAGATGGCGCGCGCTCGTGGCTTCTGAACCTGCCAATGGGATTGATCTCTTCCTGGGGCGAGATGCGCGAGCGTTTCGTCACCAACTTCAGGGCACTCGCGACCATCCGCCAGCTGCGGGTGACCTGCGGCGCATCAAGCAGCAGTCAGGGAAGACCCTGCAGAAATACATCCAACGCTTCAACAGTGTTCGCCTCAAGATCCCCAAGGTTTCGAACGAGGCCATAATCTCAGCGTTCTCTGATGGCGCCCGCGACATCAAGATGAAGGAAGAGCTCGCCATACACGAGGACCTTTGCACGGCTCTGGAGATGTTCAACATGGCAACTAGGTGCGCGAGAGCTGAGGAGGGTCGCCTCTCCCTCCTGGAGCTCCCGAGGACAGACCCAAAAGATAAGAAGGCCAAGGCCAAGAACATGAAGCGCAAAGGCCGGCCATGCTTGCGGCTGAGCCGGAGATGAAGCACGGCTGCGACCACCTAGAGTCATCCAAGGGCAGCCGCCCGTTCTGCGTCTTCCACAACATGCACAGCCATAACACCAACGATTGTCAGGAGCTCAGGGCCATCCGTGACGAATGCCTCGGTCGTCGCCCCGAGCGCAGCGACCGAGGCTACGGCCGCGGAGGAGGCGGAGGAGGAGGACGCTGGGACGACCGCGGCCCCTGCCAGGAGTGGTGCGATCAGCCTCATGATGAGCGCTGGCAAGCCCAGCCTCGCGAGGGCGTCTGGAGAGACCAGCCTCGTGAGAATCGTCCTTAGGGCAACGCTGGCCTCCCCCGCTGCCACCACCACCAAGAAGGAACAACGATCACCACCAGAACGAGGGGGCTGGGGGCTTCCAGGAGCCTCGCGCCATCGCCTGCATCCTGGGCGGTGCTCAGGCCCCAGCCTCTCATCGCATCTTCAAGCAGTTTGCCCGCGAAGTGAATGCGGCCCTCTCCAGGCTTGAGGCCACGCGACCGCTCAGGTGGTCCAAGTGCACCATCACCTTCAGCTCGACCGGCCAGCTCAAGTCGCGGCAACTGCTGGTGCCCTCCCGGTGCTCTGCTCGCCCGTCATCAGCAACATCCTCATCACCAAGACTCTCATCGATGGTGGTGCGGGGCTCAACGTTCTTTCTTTCTACTTGGACCCTGACATATAGAGCTAACTCACATCTTATAGTTACTTCATTATGGCCCAACATGAGTACATGGAAATACAAGATGATGATAACGGTATTTCAATATTGTTATTGTGGCAGAGAATCTAAGACCGGACAAGATGACCTGTATGCACAAAGACACTCTGAGAAAGAAAAAAACAGTGAAATTATCCTGGACCACCCAGGTATAAATATCTACCATCAGTTCCATTCTAGTTGAATTTCAACGGGGCTAAAGAACATAGCCTAAGTAGAAACACAAACAGTGATAAGGCAAGACCAGATACCAGTTATGCATAATTATTTATCTTCATCCCAACTCAGACATGTCGGTCCAGGTGTCACACAACTGCAGCTATAAAAGAAAATAGAAAACTGCCTGTTCGCTAGGCACGAGGTTGAGCTCAAGGCAGCCAGGAAGAAAACGCCAACTTTAGCAACTACGCTATACAGTTGTTTTCATAGGACAGCTCTTGCCAGTTATATATGTTCAGCAAACAATAAAAGGTTTCTAAAGAGATTGTTCATAAGGAACATAGGGACCTGTAAAACAAAATCATTTTTTCTGACAGGGGTCTAAAGATTCAGATAAGGTTTTCCAGCAAAAAAAGGAACATCGCAAAATCAATAGACTATCATATAAGGTAGTCCAGATGAACAGATGTCACAACTAGAAGAATAGAACTAAGGAGTCTTCAACAACGTACCCGGCAATTAGTAAAAATGAAGAAATCACTTGACTACATAGGTGTGCTTAAACAGATAATGGTTTCCATAGTGGACGCCAACACAGCAGAACAAGACATGGGATGTTACTGTCAGCTTCCATTTGGTTTGTGGCCAAAGACGAACTACAATTCCCATTCCATTGGCAGTGTTGTTGATTTTTTGGTAATACCCAATTAATAGCAACCAATTTGATCACCAAGGTTTGGTAATACCAGTTGTTATCAAGCTTTGGTTTTCACAGAAATAAAAAAATGAAAACTGGTGTAAGTGAGTTACTAAGGAAGCCTTCATTGCGCAAGTTAGGCCAAAGAAAAGCCTTACCACAATTTTGGCACCAAGCAAAATGGCAGCAAAATCTTGTCAAAGTTTAGTAAGACAAACTTTGGTTCTCGTGCATTAAACCAAACAGGCCCATGTCACCACTAAACACAAGGAAAGAACCCAGTTTGGTTACCAAATTGGTGAGCGAAAGTGCCCTACTGATGTATCTATCATCGAGCTGGTTGCAGGTCTATTCAAATTGCTCGTTCTCAATATGTCGGCTAGCATTGCCCGTGCACTCACAGCACATGAAAACAAACTACAGGATAAAAATATAGTCATACAAGTAACTGAATGTTTAACAAATAGAAGTTAAAAAAAATAGCAAAAAAAACAACTTTTTTATCAAGATTGAGCGCGTGGTAGGCCAAATGTGTTTCTAGGCTGAAGATCAGTGGCGGATCCAGGAATTGAAGTTAGCCGGGGCAAATATTTATGGTCCAAAAAGTTTTAGTTACAAATGCAAGTCTATTAACCAAAACTTGTGGGCATTAAACAACTAAAACATCGGAATGCTCACGTGATCATATGCATGTGGTTTCTGCGACGGACAGATCGACAAGCCAATTCTAAACCATGGATGGTCATCGGCAAGCTAGTTATCAAATCAGTGAAATTCCAGTGCAAAAAGTACAAACGTTCAATCACTACTTAACATATACACCTTCAAACTAAAAGTACTTGTCAGCTTTGAGATCAAATCTGCATCATCAAATTGGAAATTTGAAACTAATCAGAGTCTCCAATGACATTTAAGATCATTATAACTTGTACACCACAACGAAGGTTGCAACTGGTGGACAAAAACCGTGTAGTGCCTGGATCCTAAAAGATCCATCATAAATTCAAATTCTACATCACATCAAAGGTTAGTGAACCTGGTTTCGCAAATAATACAGACCTCTACCAGAAGGTAGACACCAGTGCTGGTTGTTTTCCATGAAGCCGGTTTTTCTTTTCGGCTATTATGAGATCTCGTTTCGTTACTTGCCCATGGTTTCCCCTAAGTGACATAAAAAAAAGTCTGACATAAACGATTTTTCAGCGTATACAAGGACGCTCCAAGACCCTTATTCTGAAGGGGCTCGGCAAAAATCCATCAGTAACCTCCGTTGGCCATAAACTCGCGTGCCACGCAAAATAGTCTAGATCTATGTCACACAGCAAATCAAGGAAATAAAAAGCGAGAGTTGGTATGTGAAAGGCGCACCTGCTAACAGCGTCCTCGAGAGAATGGAAAGGCGTCTTGATGTCCGGGTTGCAGACCCGCATGGCGTCCTGAAGCGCCATCTCCACCTCGGGGCTCCGGACCCTAGCCTGCGCCGCTTGCTGCGGGGACGGCTGGGGGTGCGGCTGCCCCTGCGAGTGCGGCTGGGGTGGGGTTTGGAGCTGCGACGGCGCCGGCTGCTGGAAGCGGTGCGGTCCGAGGGGGCGGAGGTGGGCGTCGATGTTGGACGGGAAGCGGGACATGGCCTGCTGCGACAGCTGCTGCGCCTGCGGGTGGGGCTGGGCCTGCGCCTGAGCCTGAGCCTGAGCCTGCTGCATGAGAAAGAGCTGGCGCTGGAGCTGCTGGTGCTGGGCCGCCGCGGCTACGGCGGCCACCGACGAGGTGGTGGAGGTAGTCTGGGTGGCGTTCGCGGCGTCCTCCATGGCGATGGCGAAAGAACGGGAGTAGCTCCGGGGGTGAGATTTGGGGGAAACGATGTGTCTCTTGCTCGTTGGGGAACGAGAAAGAGCTTGACACGCGACGGTACTGAGTTTTTTTTTCTTTTTATTTTTTTTTAAAAAACTTTTCACTTCAAATTTTTTTTAGACAACCTCGCAAAGTTTTTAGTTAGCTATTTTTTAAAGCTTTTAGCTAACTCGTCGTAATGTTTACATGAACGAAAGTAAGATCACCTAGATTTTTGGCTAGCCAAATATAACCGCTAATCTCAAGTGAGAGAATATACTTTGCTAAAATTGTGAGCCTCGATATTCGACCTCCTATACTCATGACTAAATAAACAAGAAGTAGAAAAGATTAGAATAATCTTTGATTTCTCGAATAATCGCGCTATAAACTGTCGCACTCTTCTGCTTGATATCATCAATGACAATCTTGCAATCTGAGGCAATATAAATTCTTCACTCATAGAAATCATCTATCAAGGACACCGCTTCTAGAACTGCTAGGGCTTTAAGCGTGGTGATCAAAAATTCCCACAAAAATGATCGTCGAGGCTCCAATATACCCTGGATGTTCCTACACATGACGGCAACAACTCCTACCACGACGTTTCTAGATAGAGCGGCATCAACGTTGATTTTGCTCATATTCTCTAGTGGTGCAATCAAACGGTTTGGTCTAATTGGGGCATTCGAGTCTGTCTCAGCTCATGGTTTGTCCAATGCCTGCAAGTAAGATATGCAGAAATTAACAAAAGGATTGTTCGCATAGGGCGTCTGATATGTCTCGTCGTGTAACACATTTCTCCTCAAGCTCCAGATTGCCCATAGGGTGACTTCCAACTGAGTGAATCGAGGTTACTAAGCTCCCAGGATTTACTGCCTTGTGGTTAATCGAGGTTTCAAGCGGCGCCCGTGGCCCCACCCGTAAGGGGATGGATCTTGGTTTTGAGTCGGTTTGACCACACACATATGTTCCATGCCCTCTTCAACCTATCCGTTGCGCTTCCCTGAATGCCGGCCGATCCCCTTTGTGTGTCGGCCGCTGCGAGTGCCCCTGATCCCTCCGTGCATCATAGCCCTGCATCTGCCTTCCGCCGTGTCGCCTCCTCCTCTACGACGCCACATAGAGCCCCCAGCTCCCCCTCCACCTTTTCGCTCCTCCCCACCCCCTTTCCTTTGCGTCATTGTGCCGGTCATTGAGCCCCGCCTCTGTGGGTCGACGGTGTGGGTGTGGGAGATCCGTTCCGTGCGGCGCTTGTTTGCCTCAGCTCGGTGTCGGGGAAGGATTCTTCCTTAATCTCCGCACCGCCACTAACCCACGATCACGCACCTGACCCATCTCTCTCTCTCCACGGCGAGGTAATGGCCGACAACGGCGACGCGAGGGGCCTGAGCAGGCAGCGCGGGGACTTTCCACGGCACTCACCATGCACCACACTACCAACGAGGACGCGATGCCGCAGTGTGCTGGACAGGGACGTCTGCTCCCTCCAGTGCTCGTCTACCTTTGTGTTCCTCTTCACTTTGGTTGGTGCTCCTTGTTGTTGTTTGTGCTTAATTCCTAGGGGCAATTGAACTGAACTGGACTGGGTATGTATGCATGGCACAACTATAGAAATGTCAAGGGCGTTTAGGCGTGTACAAGCTGTCTAATCAGTGCCATAAGTGATGACAAACTAATTAGTAAGCTAGGTGATTACTAAAAAGTGTTTGGTTCACAGCTAGATTTCATATGTAGCCATTGTAGATTGTATCTTGAGTATTGTATTTAGGTATTGCAAATCATTCAGCATGTGATGTGGTTTTAATACATGGGAATCGTGCAGGAGTTCAGTTGGTGATGTTTAAGACAGCGGGAAGGATAACATGTTCACTAACCATGTAAGTCCGTGTTATTTTGAAAGCAACTTATTTCCGCGCACTGCTGGTTGTCATGATGCTACGGTTGCACATCTGGTATTAGTATTATCAGGCACTTAGTGTTATACCGACCTGATGAAAATGAGATAATTGACTCCTGCTTTTTTTGTGAAAATATTACGAGTTATCCAGAATTCCATTGACCCTCGCTTCAGATATTTGTAGATCATAATGTTACTCCGACATGCATATGTTCGCGGGAGTCCGATTTGGCTATATTTTTGGACAAAACAATTAGCAGTCGGATTTCGCTACTGATTCAGTGTGTCCAGTTCAGCCTTATAGGCATGGTTTTCGAGTCATATGGGTTATCACTGCATAATTTTCAGTAATTTTGTTGCCACCGGCGTGTGTGTAAATTTGAAGCCTGAGGTGGGTGTGTGTGTGTGT